>NW_005878002.1:0-5325 GCF_000147115.1 Myotis lucifugus | reverse complement strand
GCTGTATAAATGGCAATTCTTCATGTTTGAGAGAACTTTCTTCAGAAAAACATCTAGTCAGTTAGCCAGAATTGTAACATTATCAGTAATCTTGTCATTTCCCAGGTTTATACCTCTAATCTCGGTGTTTGAACAAGGCCTTAACAAAAGTATGGCTGTATTTACTTGTATTTCAAGTGTTTTCACACGTTTCTAATCATTTCCATGTACAATCATTGTGTATTGTAAGAGTTTTACCAACATGAGACAGTTTTCTTAGAAATATATACATGAATCTTCAGGATTTAAACTGCTTCTTTCAAAATCTCCAGCTAATTCAGCCAAAATAGTAAATATGAACAGTATTTTCTTTATTTAAAGGCTTCATGCACAAATTCTGAGCTTTATAAATGGCAATTCTTCATGTTTGAAAGAACTTTCTTCAGAAAAACATCTAGTCAGTTAGCCAGAATTGTAACATTATCAGTAATCTTGTCATTTCACAGCTTTATACCTCTAATGTCGGTGTTTGAACAAGGCCTTAACAAAAGTATGGCTGTATTTACTTGTATTTCAAGGGTTTTCACACGTTTCTAATCATTTCCATGTACAATCATTGTGTATTTTAAGAGTTTTACCAACATGAGACAGTTTTCTTAGAAATATATACATGAATCTTCAGGATTTAGAATGCTTCTTTCAAAAAACTCCAGCCAATTCAGCCCAAATAGAAATATGAACAGTATTCGCTTTATTTAAAGGTTCATACACAAATAGTGAGCTCTATAAATGGCAATTCTTCATGTTTGAAAGAACGTTCTTCAGAAAAACGCCAAGTAATTTAGCCAGAATTGTAACATTATCAGTAATCTTGTCATTTCACAGCTTTATACCTCTAATCTCGGTGTTTGAACAAGGCCTTAACGTAAGTATGGCTGTATTTACTTGTATTTTAAGGGTTTTCACAAGTTTCTAATCATTTCCATGTACAATCATTGTATATTTTAAGAGTTTTACCAACATGAGACAGTTTTCTTAGAAATATACACATGACAATTCAGGATTTAAACTGCTTCTTTCAAAAAACTCTGGCCAATTCAGCCAAAATAGTAAATATGAACAGTAGTCTCTTTATTTAAAGGCTGCATACACAAATTCTGAGATCTATAAATGGCAATTCTTCATGTTTGAAAGAACTTTCTTCAGAAAAACGCAAAGTAAGTTAGCCAGAATTGTAACATTATCAGTAATCTTGTCATTTCACAGCTTTATACCTATAATCTTGGTGTTTGAACAAGGCCTTAACGAAAGTATGGCTGTATTTACTTGTATTTCAGGGGTTTTCACATGTTTCTAATCATTTTCATGTACAATCATTGTGTATTTTAAGAGATTTCCCAACATGAGACAGTTTTCTTAGAAATATATACATGAATCTTCAGGATTTAAACTGCTTCTTTCAAAAACCTCCAGCCAATTCAACCAAAATAGTGAATAAGAACAGTATTCTCTTTATTTAAAGACTTCATACAGAAATTCTGAGCTCTATAAATGGCAATTCTTCATGTTTGAAAGAACTTTCTTCAGAAAAACGCCAAGTAAGTTAGCCAGAATTGTAACATTATCAGCAATCTTGTCATTAAACAGCTTTATACCTCTAATCTTGGAGTTTCAACAAGGCCTTAACGAAAGTATGGCTGTATTTACTTGTATTTCAAGGGTTTTCACACGTTTCTAATCATTTCCATGTACAATCCTTGTGTATTTTAAGAGTTTTTCCAACATGAGACAGTTTTCTTAGAAAGATATACATGACAATTTTTGATTTAAACTGCTTCTTTCAAAAAACTCCAGCGAAATCAGCCCAAATAGTACATACGAACAGTATTCTCTTTATTTAAAGGCTTCATACACAAATTCTGAGCTCTATAAGTGGCAATTCTTCTTGTTTGAAAGAACTTTCTTCAGAAAAACATCTAGTCAGTTAGCCAGAATTTTAACATTATCAGTAATCTTGTCATTTCACAGCTTTATACCTCTAATCTAGGTTTTTGAACATGGCCTTAAGGAAAGTATGGCTGTATTTACTTGTATTTCAAGGGTTTTCACACGTTTCTAATCATTTCCATGTACAATCATTGTGTATTTTAAGAGATTTCCCAACATGAGACAGTTTTCTTAGAAATATATACATGACAATTCAGGATTTAAACTGCTTCTTTCAAAAAACTCCAGCCAATTCAGACAAAATAGTAAATATGAACAGTATTCTCTTTATTTAAAGGCTGCATACACAAATTCTGAGCTCTATAAATGGCAATTCTTCATGTTTGAAAGAACTTTCTTCAGAAAAACGCCAAGTAAGTTAGCCAGAATTGTAACATTATCAGTAATATTGTCATTTCACAGCTTTATATCTCTAATCTCGGTGTATGAACAAGGCCTTAACAAAAGTATGGCTGTATTTACTTGTATTTCAAGGGTTTTCACACGTTTCTAATCATTTCCATGTACAATCCTTGTGTATTTTAAGAGTTTTACCAACATGAGATAGTTTTCTTAGAAATATATACATAACAATTCAGGATTTAAACTGCTTCTTTCAAAAAACTCCAGCCAATTCAGCCAAAATAGTAAATATGAACAGTATTCTCTTTATTTAAAGGCTTCATCCACAAATTCTGAGCTCTATAAATGGCAATTCTTCATGTTGGAAAGAACTTTCTTCAGAAAAATGCCAAGTAAGTTAGCCAGAATTGTAACATTATCAGTAATCTTGTCATTAAACAGCTTTATACCTCTAACCTTGGAGTTTCAACAAGGCCTTAACTGAAGTATGGCTGTTTTAACTTGTATTTCAAGGGTTTTCACACGTTTCTAATCATTTCCATGTACAATCATTTTGTATTGTAAGAGATTTACCCACATGAGACAGTTTTTTTAGAAATATATACATAAAAAATCAGGATTTAAACTGCTTCTTTCAAAAAACTACAGCCAATTCAGCCAAAATAGTAAATATCAACAGTATTCTCTTTAATTAAAGGCTTCATACAGAAATTATGAGCTCTATCAATGGCAATTCTTCATGTTTGAAAGAACTTTCTTCAGAAAAACATCTAGTCAGTTAGCCAGAATTGTAACATTATCAGTAATCTTGTCATTTCACAGCTTTATACCTCTAATCTCGGTGTTTGAATAAGGCCTCAATGAAAGTATGGCTCTATTTACTTGTATTTCAAGGGTTTTCACACGTTTCTAATCATTTCCATGTACAATCTTTGTGTATTTTAAGAGTTTTACAAACATGAGACAGTTTTCTTAGAAATATATACATGACAATTCAGGATTTAAACTGTTTCTTTCAAAAAACTCCAGCCAATTCAGCCAAAATAGTAAATATGAACAGTATTCTCTTTATTTAAAGGCTGCATACACAAATTCTCAGCTCTATAAATGGCAGTTTTTCATATTTGAAAGAACTTTCTTCAGAAAAACGCAAAGTAAGTTAGCCAGAATTGTAACAGTATCAGTAATCTTGTCATTAAACAGCTTTATACCTCTAATCTTGGAGTTTCAACAAGGCCTTAACGAAAGAATGGCTGTATTTACTTGTATTTCAAGGTTTTTCACACGTTTCTAATCATTTCCATGTACAATCATTGTGTATTTAAGAGTTTTACCAACATGAGACAGTTTTCTTAGAAATATATACATGACAATTCAGGATTTAAACTGCTTCTTTCCAAAAACTACAGCCAATTGAGCAAAAATAGTAAATATGAACAGTATTCTCTTTATTCAAAGGTTCATACACAAATAGTGAGCTCTATAAATGGCAATTCTTCATGTTTGAAAGAACTTTCTTCAAAAAACGCCAAGTAAGTTAGCCAGAATTGTAACATTATCAGTAATCTTGTCATTTCACAGCTTTATACCTCTAATCTCGGTGTTGAACAAGGCCTTAACAAAAGTATGGCTGTATTTACTTGTATTTCAAGGGTTTTCACACGTTTCTAATTATTTCAATGTACAATGCTTGTGTATTTTAAGAGTTTTACCAACATGAGACAGTTTTCTTAGAAATATATACATGACAATTCAGGATTTAAACTGCTTCTTTCAAAAAACTCCAGCCAATTTAGCCAAAATAGTAAATATGAACAGTATTCTCTTTATTTAAAGGCTTCATACACAAATTCTGAGCTCTATAAGTGCCAATTCTCCATGTTGGAAAGAACTTTCTTCAGAAAACCGCCAAGTAAGTTAGCCAGAATTGTAACATTATCAGTAATCTTGTCATTTCACAGCTTTATACCTCTAATCTCGATGTTTGAACAAGGCCTTAACAAAAGTATGGCTGTATTTACTTGTATTTCAAGGGTTTTCACATGTTTCTAATTATTTCCATGTACAATCATTGTGTATTTTAAGAGTTTTACCAACATGAGACAGTTTTCCTATAAATATATACATGACAATTCAAGATTTAAACTGCTTCTTTCAAAAAACTCCAGCCAATTCAGCCAAAATAGTAAATATGAACAGTATTCTCTTTATTTAAAGGCTTCATACACAAATTATGAGCTCTGTAAGTGCCAATTCTTCATGTTTTAAAGAACTTTCTTCAGAAAAACATCTAGTCAGTTAGCAAGAATTGTAACATCATCAGTAATATTGTCATTTCACAGCTTTATATCTCTAAACTCGGTGTTTGAACAAGGCGTTAACAAAAGTATGGCTGTATTTAATTGTATTTCAAGGGTTTTCACACGTTTATCATCATTTCCTTGTACAATCATTGTGTGTTTTAAGAGTTTTACCAACATGAGACAGTTTTCTTAGAAATATATACATGACAATTAAGGATTTAAACTGCTTCTTTCAAAAAACTCCAGCCAATTCAGCCAAAAGAGAAAATAGGAACAGTATTCTCTTTTATTTAAAGTCTTCATCCACAAATTCTGAGCTCTATAAATGGCAATTCTTCATGGTTGAAAGAACTATCTTCAAAAAAACGCCAAGTAAGTTAGCCAGAATTGTAACGTTATCAGTAATCTTGTCATTAAACAACTTTATACCTCTAATCTCCGGTGTTTGAACAAGGGCCTTAACAAAAAGGATGACTGTTATTTTACTTGTATTTCAAGGGGGTTTCCACACGTTTCTAAATTATATTCAATGTCACAAAGCTAGTGGTCTTTTAGGAAGCTTTTCCAAGAGGGGGAAAAGTTTTCTTAGCAATACAATACATGAATCTTCAGGATCTAGACCTGCTTTCTTTTCAAAAACTCCAGCCAGTTCAGGCCCAAATTAGTAAAAATGAACAGGAATTTCTCTTTTATT
>NW_005878001.1:0-8086 GCF_000147115.1 Myotis lucifugus | reverse complement strand
CTTTCTCTGCCCCAGCCCCCAGCAGCTGGGCCATCTGCTCACACTAGGGGACATAGCAGTTCATTTTGAGGGCAGCCTCCTCTGTTGTCCAGTTAATTCATTCATTCCACGTGCAATTATCAAACACCTACTAAGTGCCAGATTCTAAACTGAGCACTAGGAGCGCACGTTTTGCTCTAAAGAAACTCATCGTTTGGTAGAGGAGACATTTTTAAAAGAAGAAATGATGAGCTAGTGTGATTAGTACTCCCATTCTGAGACCTGCCACACACATACATCTGAGGGAGCTGCCATGTGTCTAGGACATGTCATTTCCTTAGTCAGAGTTCACTGGGCTTGGGTCACTTCACACAAGATAAGCCCAGGCATGCCTACCTAGGGATTTTAACTTGATATCAAAGGGTGGCTAAAACTGTAAGATGATGAACTCAAAAATTATCACAAATCAGGTTCCCAACAGCAAAATGTGGGGCTTTTCAAACACAATGCTCCTCACATCAAGAGGTGGATCTGGCCCTGGCTGGTTTAGCTCAGTGGATAGAGCATCGGCCTGCAGACTGAAGGGTCTCAGGTTCAATTCTGGTCAAGGGCACATGCCCCAGTTGTGGGCTCAATTCCCAATGTGGGGTGTGCAGGAGGCAGCCAATCAATGATTCTCTCATCATTGATGTTTCTATCTCTCTCACCTTCTCTCTTCCTCTTTGAAATCAATAAAAGATATTTTTTTAAAAGTTGGATCTGTGGCTCATCCCCTTGAACTGAAGGGAACCTTTTTTATTAACTTAATGCATAGACTGTGACAGAAGTGGCTTCAAGGTTCTCTTAAAAAAGATTTTCCACCTTCCTTCAATCTCTTTTGGAACACCAACCTTTGGAACCCTGAGCTATCGTATAAGAATTCTGGTTACCCTGAGGTTCCTATATTAGAGAGACCACATGGAGAGATCACAGAGTAGTAGAGAGAAATGTCAAAGGAGCCCCAGCTATTCCAGCTCCCATCCTAGGTGTTAGATACGCAAGTAAAGAAGATGACTTCAACTTCAACCAATATCAGACCGTAGCCACATGAAAGAACCTGAACATAAACCAACAAGTTGTGCCAAGTTAATCCTCAGAACCATGAGAGATAGTAATAATAAATGATTATTGTTGTTTGACATCACTATTAAGGTGGTTTGTTATGGAACAAAAGTTAAACAGAGATGGAGGGAGGCCTTCCATAGTGAGAGAGGATGAAGCCGACATGCTGGAATAGATGGAGCAATGGAGATGCTGCTTGAGTCCTGGGTCTACTTGTTTGAGAACTCTTGTCTCTGCCCCTTCTGAAATGATTCCTTAGATTCTTTGGAACTCTTCTTATTCGCTAAGTTAGTACATGTTAGATTTCTGTCACTTGCAACCAAATTAATACATGTGATTTGGGATAAGCCAAAGGAGCTTCGCATGTTTAGAGCACATGGTGTGGGGGTGGAAGTAGTGAGGGATGAAGGAGAGGAATAAGTTCAGGACTTATCAATGAGGAACTGCAAGGAGGATTTTTGTTGTATTCCATTTATATCCTACCTGTCTTCCACAAATGATTTGGGAAGACTACCAAGGACTTTTGACTTTATTATAAAGACAATGAGGAGCCAGAGAACAAGTTTTATATCTAAAGAATGACAGGCTGAGACATGCATTATGGAAAGGTCAACCTGCCAGTTTGGATGATGTGTTGGAAGAAAGTGAACTGGTCAGGAGTCTATCGATGTGATGCAGGGAAGTAATGATGAGAAACTGAATCCAGGTGGGGAAACGGGGTGGGATGAGAAAGTATTAAGAGGTAAAATGGAAAGTCCTTTTTGGGAAGAAGGATGAGAAAAAACAAACCTAAGATGATTTCCAAGTTTGTGGTTTGAATACCTGAAGAGGAGATGGTGCCCTTGCCAAGATTCAAGAGAAGGACCAACTCAGGACATAAAGGTGATGACTTGAGCTTGTATATGCACATCTCAAGGTGTTTGTGGGGAATTAAGGAGGAAAGAGCATTCATTAATTTATCCATTTAACACATTTATTGAACACATGTTTTATATCAGGCTCTGGCAACGTGTTAGTGAGCAATATGGATATAGTGCTTGCCCTCATAAATTTTACAGTCTAGAAGAGCAGATAGAAATTAATTAAACATATGAATATAAAATTATAAACTCTTAAGGAAAAATATCAGAGTTATGATGGCACATTACAAGGAAACCTGATGAAGTCTGGGGATATATCAGTTACTGTGGTTGCATAACTAATAACCCCAATATTTGGTGACATTTATTATCTCTCATGGCTCCTGTAAGTCAGGAATTCCAAATGGGTACAATGGCAGCGACTTATCTTTGCTGCTTGATTTCTGGTGCTTCAGCTGGAAGACTGAGAACTGGGGGTTCGAATCACCTGAAGGCTCATTCACTCACATGTTTGATGGGCACAGTTGGCTTTCCAAGTGAACTGTTTGAATGGGCTAGTTGGGCTTTCTCACAAAATGGGCAAGTAGAGAGTGGAGGAGGGGAGAGAGAGGTTGCCTCTTATGACTCAGCCTTAAAAGTCACACAGCACCACTTCTACCACATTCTATCAATCAAGGCAGTAACAGATCAACCCAAGTTCTAGAAGAGGAAACACAAATTCACCACTTGACAGAGTGGTGTTAATACCACATTGTAAGAAGGCATGTGGAATGGGAAAATACAACCTGTCACACTGAGGTCTCATTTGAGCTGAGATCTCAATGATGAACATGGGGAACATAAGTCAACCAGTGATGGGATGAAGATGACAGATGAGGGACAGTATTCCTAGTGGAAGGAACAGCATGTGCAGAGGCCCTGATGTATGAAAGAGCATGACATATTTGAGAAGTCTATGGAAGGTCAGAGCAGGTGAAGTGAGCTGGAAACACGCATCTGAAGGTCAAGGAAAAGGTCAGTGTTGAAAACAAAAGTGTGGAAGCCCAGGGTAGATGGCTGTGGAGGGGAACACAAGGGAGAGTGAGCAGAGAGTCAAAAGCAAGTCTCATAAAAACTGGAGTTTGCTTGAACATAATGCCCTCTGCCAACTTCCTACTGCTAAAATATGGTCAATCTCAGAACTTGTCTTCACTCTCGACCACTGGAAGCTGGCTGCTTTACTTTGCTATCTGATTGCCTAGAGCCGTGGTCGGCAAACTGCGGCTCGTGAGCCACATGCAGCTCTTTGGCCCCTTGAGTGTGGCTCCTCCACAAAATACCACAAAATACCACGTGCGGGCGCGCACGTACAGTGCGATTGAAACTTCATGGCCCATGCGCAGAAGTCGGTATTTTGTGGAAGAGCCACACTCAAGGGGCCAAAGAGCCGCATGTGGCTCGCGAGCTGCAGTTTGCCGACCACTGGATAGCCAGCCTCCAAGATGGTGCCTGATGATCCTTGCCTCTTGGTATTTACCCCCTTGTGTAGTCTTCTTCAACACTGAATCAAGCTGACCTCTGTGACCAAAAGAATTCTGCAGAAATGACAGTGTGACTTCCAAACGTAAGTTACTACACTACATCTTCTACCTTGGCTTGCTCACCCTGGAAAAACCAGCCATCATGCCATGAAGGGTCCAACAGCCCTCTGGAGAGGCCCATGTGGTGAGAAACTAAGGCCTCCTGCCAATAGCCAGCACCAACTTGCCAGCCTTGTGAATGAACCCCTTTGGAAGTGGATCCTCTTCTCTAGTCAAACCTTTAATGATGCCATCCCTCTAGTCCAGCGGTTCTCAACCTGTGGGTCTCAACCCCTTTGGGGGTCGAACGACCCTTTCACAAGGGTCGCCTAAGACCATCAGAAAACACGTATATAATTACATATTGTTTTTGTGATTAATCACTATGCTTTAATTATGTTAATTTGTAACAATGAAATTGGGTGTCACCACAACATGAGGAACTGTATTAAAAGGTCGCAGCATTAGGAAGTTGAGAACCACTGCTCTAGTCTTTAAATCTCAGGCTGAGGCCTCAAACATCATGGAGCAGAGAAAAGGCATCACCACTGTCTAAATTAATGACCAACAAACACCATGTGAGAAAATAAATTATCATTATTGTTGTTGTTTCAAGGTATTGATATGCTGAGGTGATTGGTTACACAGCAACAGAAAACTACTGCACTAGCCCAGCCCTTTGATTATCCCACTTTACCTCACATTCTCCTGAATATAATCAGTTCCAGGAGACTGGGCTAGAAGAAACCACTCATTCAAAGCTTGGCTCCATTTAGGGCTTTCCACACAGTTTATAAAACACCATCTCCATTTGCACACCTCTAGTGACAGAGAATTCACTACCTCCCAAAGCCCTCACTTCATTTGATGCCTGGCTTCCATCCTAGTCACCACTACTGCTGGTGTCTACTTTTCCAGGAGCTGTCCCTGACCCAGTGCTGAACCCAGACCCCCTCAACCCTTCCCCAGCCAAAAGATCAAATTACAATTCCAAAAGGCATGCTTGACTTGGAAACATCAGCAAGAAAGTTCTGTTTCCCCGTATCTCTAAATGAAGAAAGACTCCTTGTCAGTTTGGAGCAATTAGCTGTGGGAGATGATGAGGGAGTAGTGAGAGTTGCTGTGAGGGGGCAGAGTGACCCCGGAAGCCCCAACTCAGACAGACGTGCTGCAGATGGCACAACGAGATAGCGCCTTTCATGTTTCAGAAACCACATTGTCAACAATGTTTCCAGACTCAGAAATTAGCTGAAGTCATCAGGAGTGCCTGGCAGCAAGCAGCAGGCACCTTGGTGGGGGCCCCTCATTTGACGTTTCACATTGGTGCAAAGAGAAACTGGCAAGGTTCACAGAAAAGCTTGGTGGGCCTACTGTCTCCAGAGGCTGTAGGGAGGGTAAGCCTGGGGGGCGTGCAGAGGCATTTACTGGGGTCAATGTTTAAAAGCTCCGATCCTGTAGCTCCTGTCCTAATAGCGGGGGATTAACTCCAAGACTCAGAATGCAACCTCCTACCCCTTGCCTTGTGCATTGGTGTTTCCTCTTTATTATTTTTTTTATTGGTATGCACATTGCTTTTTATTATATATACATTCAGATACTTCTAAAAAAAAAGGAGAAGTATGTACTACTATTTGTAATACTTTAAACAATAAAATAAAATTTTTTAAAAAAGAAAATCACTATATCAAGGGAGGGCCTTGATATTAATGAAAGGAGAATGAGGTAGATGTTTCCTCTTTAAATGGTTAGAGAAAGCAACAGTGATTAATCCAATCACCCATATCTTAAATAAGAATGGTATTATTTTTAACAAAATTATCCTTGTTAAAATAAAAAATGCTCTCTATACTGAAGATAAGGCTCCATCTGAAGCAGTCTTTCCATTACAGCTGTCCTGCCTCTGGCATCCCCCATCTTTAGAAGAGCCAGGAAACCGAATCAGAGGCTGGTACCCTGCCACCCAGGGCACCCATGACTCCAGCCAATTGCAAGGATTGGGGGGTGGGGAAGGTTGAGAGTTAGCTATTGTAGCAGCCCTGTTTATGCCCTATGCAAGCATGAGATGCAACGTAGAGTTAAGATTACATACATAATAACTTAATCAATAAAAAAAAATTTTTTTAAAGATTACATATCTTATGTAAGGAATAGATAGTTTAGGAGAAAATACATCCCTGTTCCTTCTGCTGAAGCACCTTCTTATGTTTGCTCAGGAGGGAATTGGCACTCTCGCCCTAATTGCAGAGTCCCATTTACTAGGGCAAAACAAACAAGTAAGTTATTCCCCCTAGGAATTCAAAAAGGACAAAAACTAAACTTGAACCTGTGCCTCAGAAACAAGATTTGCGGAAGATGGCAGGTGGGAAGTAGTGGGGGGAACATTCTCTGGTGTTATGATAACCCAGGTCATTGAAACTCAGCCTGAGAATTCCAAGCAAATCTACCCATTCAGCAGTGAGTTTGAGCCCCAGGAGGTATCTGACACCTTTGCCTTTCCAGTCAGGTCCTGGAAATTGTGTGGCCCCCTTTACCATTGCAGGACACCCAGCAGCTGGTAGACCACTCTGGACAGAGGGATGAAACCCCCAGGAGGCAGGGTGAGAGGGAAAAGTGAAGCTGAGGGTTTTGCCTGAAGAAAGTGGTATGAGCAGCCGCAGGTCCTTATGAAGCTCAACCAGCTTGGACCCACTACAAGGCCAGCTCCGGGCATTAGCAAAAGGTGAAAGGAACAAAATCCAAGAGAAGAGAGCCTGCCTCTGGGGGCATGCAGGGTTAAGGACCTGTTAGAGAAAGTCTATTTTATCCTCAGTCAATAGTGGCTGCAAGAGGAAGAAAATGCTGTGTTATTCCCAAGACTCTCCCCTCTACACAGTTGCTTTCAGGAGATCAATTTCAGCCAAACCAGTCTCTATTGATGAGTCAGAGATGGACAAGGGAAAACCAACCTTGATTTCCTTCTATAAGCCTAATTGCTTGCATATATCATCTAAGGTTATCCTCTCAAACAACTTGTGGCCAAAGGGCAATTAAAACAACAGGCATCTGAATGGAATGACAGTCGTATTGCTCTGGTAGAAAGCATGCTCTAGCTGCCCCAAGCACCACCAAAGTCAGCTGGCCATACCTTGAACAGTTCCTGTCAGTCACTGGAAGGGACTGGGCTTTGTCTCTGATTTCAAGTCTTGGACAGCCCAGGAAAGCTGGGACGGGGGTCAGGGGGGAGGGGAGGCAATCAGGAAATTAAGCGGAAATTAATCACCCAAAGAAACCAGGAGAACTTGGATTTCTGCAAATTTCTAGGGGACTTAAGAAAGGCATTGATTGACCTTTCCCTAAACCACTGGATCTTAAAGTGTAGACCCTGGACCAGTAGCATTGACAGCACCTGGGCACCTGTTAGAAATGCAAATAGCACTATCTCTACATCTGCACCCTCCTGTTCATGGCAGCATTGTTCACAATAGCTAAGACATGGATGCAACCTGTGTCTATCAACAGATGAATGAAAGAAAATGTGGCATATATATAATGGAATATTATTCATCCATTAAAAAAAAGAAGGCAGTCCTGCCTTTAGTGACACGGATGGAACTTGAGGTTATTGTGCTAAGTGAAATAAGTCACATAGAGAAAGACAAATACTGTATGATCTTACTTATATGTGGAGTTAAAAAAAAACTGAACTTACAGATACAGAGAACAGATTAGTGTTTGCCAGAGATGGCGGTTAAGGATGGACAAAAAGGGCGAAGGTGGTCAAAGGGTACAAATTTCCAGTTACAGGATAAATAAGTCCTGGGGGTGTAATGTACAACATGAGATATATCGATATATATGCAAAGTCTTGAACCCCATTCTAGACCTAATGAATCAGAAACTCTGAGGGTGGGGCCCAGCAGTCTGCATTTTAACAAGCCCTGTAGGTGATTCTGCTACATGGGCAAGTCTGAGAACCTCTGCTCTAAACCTGGGAGTTCAAGTTAATTGCACCTTGATCTTGGGGAGGAGTTGTAGCCCCTGGAGCAGGAACAGCCAGAGCCTTGTGAGTGTAGGCAAGCCCCCTCACACCTCACCTTCCATACAAATTCACACACTGGGCCACTGGGCCACACCCCAGGCCTGCCTGGCCCTCCAGCCTCACCTCAGCTGGATATGTGGAGACACTCCAGTCTCTAGACCGCCTAGGGTACGCTGAGAATGGTTGTGTCTTGGGGGTTCTTGCTCCTCCTAGAAGCTGACAGTGAGTAACAGGGCCTGGGTTCAAGAGATGCCCATACCCCAGCCTGGGGTTTCCTCCAAGGCCCCCCAAGAGTGAAAGGCTCAGTCAGACAAAGCTCCCACTGGCCTCCAAAGCCCTGCAAGAGGCAGACACACAGGCCTGGCCCAGCAGTTCCCAGACGGGAGGCCTGTCACACCTGAGCAGACCCAGAGGTACCAGCTCGGCAGTTGGGCCTGGATGGCAGTGCCACTGCCGGCTGATGGATCGCTTTACAATGAGGGTGTTGAACAGGCTGCCAGCTGTGCCAGCACAGGCTCCCGATCAGCATGGCTGCACTGCTCCCCGTCCCTCCCACAAGTGTCGGAACT
>NW_005878000.1:0-8087 GCF_000147115.1 Myotis lucifugus | reverse complement strand
CCCCCCCTGCCCTTCTCTCTTCCTTTCTTCCTTCCCATCCCATTTAGTCTTCGTTAAGCCACCCAACAGGCGCAATTTCTTGTCAGCCGCGCTCTTTGGTTTTATATCTGCGCCAAAAATTAGAACACATCAATATTCTCTGCCCCCATTTGTGGGTGCTGGTGCGGCCTCGCCGCCTCTCGCCCTTGACATCCTAAAGAAAAGAAAAAGATTACCATCTCCGGCCGCAATGGGGGAGCGTGGTGTTTTTCTTTTTTTTTATCTCTTTAAAAAAAAAAAAACAAAAGCGGGGGCCCCCCCCCCTCCGCGGGTGTTTTTTTTTTGCTGGGGCAGGGAGGCAGGCGCACCCCCCCCCCTCGAGGGGGCACTTCCTCTGGAATTCGGAGGGTGGCCAGGGAAGAGGGGGGTGACAGGGAAAAGGGGGAAGGGACAGGGAAAATAGCCTTGGGAGGGAAGGGGAAAAGGGGAGGGAAAAGGGAAAAGGAGGGAGGGAGAGAGGAGTGGAGGGAAAAGGAAGGGACTAACAGGAGTCACCCCTTCTCCTTCCTGGGATCCTCCTCTTAAACACCACCCAGCACTTGCCTCTTTGTGAGCCCAATGTTGTGGCTGAGTTAAAACTCAGTCTTGCATTCTCAGGAGGGTAGAAGGGTGCCCATCAACTTGGGGGTCTTTGTCTCAGGGCAACTCCAAAGCTTCTAAAATACTGGAGATTGTCTTCTCCAACTCTTCCTACTGCACTGGCATTGACAGTGGGGAGAGAGGGCTGAGCGGAGCGGAGGGTTTCATATCCCAAACACAGACGGGCTCCCCTTTGACAGGCCTGTGATTCAGGATTGCTCAGCAACAGAGAACCTGGGGGGAGAAACATTAGCTGAATCCCTGCTGCTTTCAGCTCCCCTGGCCCCTGCCCAGGAACACACACACATACACACTGTGTGCATACTTGTGATGACTAAATACCCCAAGACACAGCTGAAGCATATTCATATTCAGCATCTGAGCATAGAAGTGAAAGGAATCTTAGCATCTTTAGGAAACTAAAGCCCAGAGAAGTCAAGTGACTTTTCCAAAATTGCACAGCTTGTATTTGTCAACAGCCAGGCTCTGAGCCAGCTCCAGGGGTTTCTGCAGACATAAGAGACTCTGAGGAATAGCAACATGACGATAATAGCAATACTAGAGTTCACTTATCAAGGACATATTGTACGCAAGACACTGTTCTAAGAGCCTCTGTTAATTGACATATTTACTTTGCACCAAACTCTATGAGTAGACGATAGTCCTATCATCTTCATATTTGCAGATGAGCAACCTGAGGCACCGAGAATTTATATAACTTCAGATCATACAGCCCCTAAGTATGAGCCAATCTGAGTGCAAGAATCCATCCCAACTCATGCTTTCCATCCTGTGGGTGTACTGGATGGAGGTCGGGAGATGAGCGCTCTAGACCTGCCTCTGCCGTGGGCAAGTAGACTCCCTCCAAGTGTCCCTGATGACTTCCAAGGAGGTGAACATTTTGAGCCTGGCTCTGTCACAGGTGTGTGACTTTGGGCAAGTGTGCAATAAGGGGTTTAGATGTTCAAACCCTGGACATGTTAAAGGTCTTCAGAACTGGCCCTTGCCCAGCTTCTGGGAACTAACCACTGATGAGAGCATCTCTGCACACCTGGGTCTTGGGCCAAACCTGGCAGGTTATGCCAGGTGACTTATTGGTGTGGGGCAGGGGGGTTGGACCACACTCCATCAGTGTGGCCTCTGAGGGGCGGGCTGGAGACTGAGTGGTTAGGGTTGGTCATATGGGCACTGCATGCTGATGTGACTGACTCCCCAATAAATGCCCTGGACACCGAGCTGCCCTTGGTGAGCAAAACTTTATATATGTACCTCCAGCTTTCAGAACTGTGAGAAAGGTATTCCCATTGTGTTTACAAGCCACACAATCTATGGTGTTTTTTTAATTGATTTTTTTTTGGGGGGGGGCACCTATTTATTGTTCCACTTATTTATGCATTGATTGGTTAATTGTTGTATGTGCCCTGACCGGAGATGGAACCTGCAACCTCAACATGTTGGGACGACGTTCTAACCAACTGAGCTACCCGACCGGGGCCCAGGCTCTGCAGCCTGAAGTAAGACACCGGTCCTCCTGGCACCTAGAGGTGGCTATGTGACTACATACTGACCAATAGTGTGTGAGCAAAAGTGGACTGTGGGACTCCTGAGAGATGCCTTCAAAGATGAGTGCACTTCTTTCCTGTCCCTCCCTCCTTCCTCTGCCTGGGGTGCAGGCACCGATGGCAATGGTGACGGCTGAAGGGCGCCTCCTTCCATCAGCAGAAAGCTGTGCTCTAGGGATAGCAGAACAGGGAGGTGGCCAGGGTCTGGTTTCCCGGGGACTCCATGAGGCCCCCTGTCAGCCCTGCCCTGTCTCCTGCAAATTTCTTTTTCATGAGAGACAAATAGCATCCATCTTGGTTAAGCCATTATTGTTTTGGCTTTTCTGCCACTTGCAGCTGAGCCTCTCCTACCCAATCTGAGCCCATCTCTTGCCTGTACCAGAAAGCAATGATGATTCATTTAAAAGCACTCTATTCAGAATACTATCTTCTCCTATTTCCTACAAATCAAATTACCAGGAGACCAATTGGATTTTTCAAGTCTTTCAAAATGTTCTTTTTAGATGTTCTTGGTATTAAATAGTAACAGAATTTAAATGGCATCAACAAAACACACAGACGTGCCTGTGATGATATGTTACATAAATCTGTGAGGGAAAGGCCCGCACCAGAGCACGCAGATGCAGCGAAAGGGGAAAACAACAAGTCGGTCTCAGAGGTCTGCCTCTAGCTCCTTCCACGCTGTCCCAGGCGGCCACCTGTTTACATTCGGGGCACCCTCCCTGTTTCTAGGGAGAGTGAAATTCAAACAGTTGGGGGAAGTAAAGGACTGTGAGCCTCACTGTTCTCATTTCCTGGATACCCACTGTCTCCAGCCCCTGAGCTCCTTGCCAGCAGAAGTTGTGTCTCATTCGCAGTTTATATCTCTCCTAACAGAGCACAGTGCCAGGCGCCAAATAAGCTCAGTGCCGGAGGGCGTGGCTCTGAGCCCCAGCTCCATCAGCGACATGCAGACGGCACTAACCACGGGACCATACCTGAGTCCTTGAGAACACTCTCTTTATTGTAACCATATTCTAGGCCCCTCATATGTGCCAGGCACTGTGCCAACCATTTGATTTTCATCTTCTGTAAGGTTCGCCACAGCCTTATGAAATAGGCAATGTTATTATCCCTATTTTACAACTGAAGCAAATGAGCCACAAAGAAGCTCAATACCTTGCCCAGAGTTACTCAGTTACCAAGAAGCAGACCAAGGATTTGAACCCAGAAGTCTGACTCCAGAGTCCATGCACTGAACCTCACTCCCCTGAAAGAGGGAAGCAAGACCCCGATGTTGTTGTTATTGTTACAGACTGGAAAGAAGGGAGGGAACTAGCATTGCTGGGAAGCCTGGGTCTGGGCCTGGATCAGGACTGTGCTTGACATTTTAGCTATATTACTGCATTTCATTTACACAGAGACTTATCCCCAGTATACGGATAAGGTCGCCGAGACTCAGGAAGGCTAAGTAAATCCCCAAGACCTCGCAGCTGGAATGACAGCATCTGGACTTTGTTTCCCGTCTCCCTGCCTTCCGAGCCCAGGCCCTTTCAGTTCTAGTGCCCCCTCCTGCCCACTGCAGGTGGAATGGCCCCTCTCCCCCCGGGCTCCCACCCACTCTTCCTGAGGACCTGACACTTTTTATTCTAACAGAAGGCGATTGCCATTGTGAGGAAAACTTTTTAGTTGTACATACAAAAATCATTTATACCCTAACCCAGTGGTCGGCAAACTCATTAGTCAACTGAGCCAAATATCAACAGTACAACGATTGAAATTTCTTTTGAGAGCCAAATTTTTTAAACTTAAACTATATAGGTAGGTACATTGTTATTAACTTAATTAGGGTACTCCTAAGGCTTAGGAAGAGCCACACTCAAGGGGCCAAAGAGCCCCATGTGGCTCGCGAGCCGCAGTTTGCCGACGACTACAACCCATGCAAAAAAATATATATATTTGAGGCAGCACAAAAGACCATATAGAAGGCTAATGAGATAATTATTGTTAATGGGGGAACAAGGTGTTGCTAATTAGTCTTGACAAACTCATTTGGGTCTTGGTCTGGCCCAGCAGTGGTTATGGGTCCGAGTTGGCCCTCAGACTCACAAGACACAGAGAGGCTTTACCCCCGGGCCGTGTGTACTCAGCTTTGTGGGAGGATGAGGACCTCGGAATCCAACAGGTACAGCATCTTCAGCATCAGGAAGCTCAGCAGCCACGCACCTGGGGCAGGCACAGCTGCCAAGGATGAGAGTCAGACGTGCAGGGTCATCTTGATGCAGAGCAGCACAGAGCACCTTAGTTTCCCACCGGGTTTTTTTTTAAATATGTTTTTATTTACTTTAGAGAGAGATGAAAGGGAAAAAAGAGAGCGAAAGAGAGAGAAACATCCATGTGAAAACATCCATCAGCTGCCTTCTGCAAGCCCCCTACTGGGGATCAAACCCGCAACCTGGGCATGTGCCCTGACCAGGAATTGAACTGGTGATCTTTTGGTGCACAGGATGATGCTCAACCAACTGAGCCACACCACACCAATCTTTTCTGCCATCTTGTGGGCACAAGGTGTGCATGCCAACTCTCAGCTCCCCTGTCCACATGAAGTCTCCCAGATTGGGGATCTTGCAGACACAACAGTCCTCATTTGTCTTACTTCTGTAGTTTCCATGGAGCAACACCACAAGAAGAAGACTATCTCTGAGATCACCCAGGCCTGATGTCAACCCTCGACTCTTAGGTATCACAATAAGGAGTCAGAACATCCAAAGAGCGATATTGTATCATGTAAATTCTACATCAGGGATGAAAGTAACAGTGCAACCAACTAATGTTTGCTTAAACACACCGGGGTTTATTTTTCACAGAGCAGAAGTCCAGGAATGCAGCCCTGAGCTGGCGCAGCTTTGGGGGGCTGACTCCATCCATGATGGTTGCCCTGTGGTTGCTGTAGAGATGCTGCATCCACAGGACAGGCAGAAAGGAGAAGGAGGGGAAAGAAAAAGGGGCAGAACCTATATCAGGAGGCAAAGGCTTTCCCACAAATTCCCAGCAGACATTCTCTCATATCTCATTGCCATCATTAACTGCAAGGGAATGTGGGAACATAAGTGTCCTTAGCTAGGCACAGAATTGCCCCAAACAGAATGGGGTTCAGTTAATAATGAATAAGGGGAGATCAGAGAGTAGGCAAATGGGCAGATGATCAGCAATTTCTGTCACATATGACAACCTTGGAAATAATTTTTCAAACCCACCAGACCCTGCACAATTTTAGGCAGCCCGCTTCATGCACCTGACCTCTTCCCAGGGAGTGAAGCTCCCTCCCCTGGTCTCAGCCTCCCCTTAGAGCCCCCCATAAAAGTGCGCTAAACACAGGTCTCTGTCCTCAGCACACCCATTCCCACACTAGCTGTCAGCCTTTTAGGGAAACCACCAAGGAATTTATATGCCAGACCTCATTTTAGGGCTTCAGTAGGACTTGATTTTTACAACTGGAATTTGGAAAGAATGCCCAGGAGCACAGCACATCCCCTACTGAGTGGGGCCACCATTCCCTCAGGCGCGTCTCCAGGATCGCTTGGTTTTCTTATTTTGCCAACCAGATGCTGGCCGCTAAATCATGCTTTAAACAGAAAGTGACTACCATGACCTGGATAGTTCCCTGAGTGTCTTGGAGCTCCCTGCAGAGTCTACATTCACCGAGTCCAGTCACAGCTGTCTTAGTGGGTAGTGAGCTTCTTGATACGGGAGACAGCCGAGAGTCCGGCCAGTCCTTCTAAAAGGTGCAGAGTGTGCGTGTATCAGGGAAAAGTTGGATGTTCCTTCTGACTCCAAAAGTGAATGATTTGGATGCATGTGGTTTTCTTAAACTTCCCTCTTAAAACAGCATCAAGCGAGAGTTGTGGGGCTCCCAGCACAGTCACAGTTTGCAGGTTGGGTTAAGGGAAGTTTGGTGGTAAATTCATCTTGTGGTTGGCTGGAATGACATTCTAGATGTTTCTCCTGGGCACCCATTTAGAAGGTATGTTTTTTTAATCTCCTGCAAAGAGATGCCTCCTAGCAACTTTATGAGAGTGATAGGTACGCATCTGGAGGTTGCCTCTCAAGGACTCCCCAAATCAGCTCAGATTTCAGAAGTGATGGATTGAAGAAGCAGGAAAATATCATGACTACTATTAATTGTAAGTCTGACAAAATAAAACTGACCTCTCCTTTCCTTCAGGTGGGGGGGGGGGGTTGGATATAGGAAGAGAAAACATTATTGAAAGCAAAATTCAGCCTTAGTGTGAAACTTTAAAAATCTTAATCCTAGAGTTTACAACCTAAAACTTCTATGAAGAAGGTCCATGTGTCCCTAACATGCTCTAAATCAAATTCTTCTAATGTGAATTGGCAGCTCTTCCTATCAAGAGATGGCATCTATTTCTCCACCTGGAATCTGGGCCAGGATCTCCGGCCAATAGAGTGTGGCAGAAGAGATGGTGCATCAACTCCAAAATTGTATCTCGAGAGTCCTTGCTCATTTCTGCTCTCTCGGAATATTACTGCTACCAGGTGAGCAGGGACAGGCTGGCCTGCTAGAAAATAAGTGATCTCGTGGCAAAGAGCCCCCTGGACCCAGCCAAGGCCACCCTAGATCAACCCACAGCCAGCCAACCTCCAAACATGAGAGAAAGACCAGCTAAGATCGCTGTTTGACTCGTTACTGACCTCAGATGCCTGGAGTCCATCCAGGAGCCGAAGAACCCATAGACCTGTGGGCAATAAATGCTTATTGTTCGAAGCCCAGGTCAGCAAACTTTGTCCATAAAGGGCCAGATAGTAAATATTTCAGGCTTTACAGGCTACATATGGTCTCTGTTGAACTTTTTTAAAAACACTTCAAAAATGCAAAACAAACCCTTACTGGTTGGGCTCAGTGGATAGAGTGTTGGCCCATGGACTGAAAAGTGTCCCAGGTTTGATTCCGGTCGAGGGCATGAACCTTGGTTGTGGGCTCGATCCCCAGCAGGGGACGTGTAGGAGGCAGCTGATCAATGTTTCTCTCTCATTGAGGTTTCTAACTCTCTATCCCTCTCCCTTCTTCTCAGTAAAACTCAACAAAATATATTTTTTAAAATGCAAAACAATTCTTAGTTTGTGAGTTGTACAAAAACATGCTATGGGCTGGATGTGGCCATGGGTCATAGCTTGCCAACCCTTGTTTTGAACTACTGAGCTTTGGGATGTTTTGTTACACAGTGATAGCTAACTAACATACCACATAGTTTTTGTTTGCTATTATATAATATTCCCTTGCAGATAGAGACTAAATCATGAGGCCCATTGCCTCCTGGATGAAGAATTTGGCTATAATTGAAAACAAAAAAAGCCATTAATCAAACTTGAGTCTCATCACTGATTTTCTCAGTTACTTTAATAAAACAATAGCCTAAAAGCCAATCTTTATAAGAAAGATTTTCAAGTTTTAAGAACTAGTGGCCAATATTATGGGATTCCAGACAAGGGTACCAGCACGTAATCCCAAAAAGTCAGATAAGAGCAGTCTTACCTGAGTGGAAACTATTGCTGGAACAGACCAGAGATGCCATCATGCCGCAGAGATGGGCAAAAAGCCAGGGACAGAGTGAGCCTGTCCCCTCTCTCCATGACCATGCAGTCATGTAAACCCAATCCTCTAAGCCACATTCTATGGCACTATAAAGAGAAGAAACAGGAAATAAGCAAGACTTAGCATTTAACTGAGTCATGCCTACAGAGAATGAATAGCTCATTTCAATCACTGAATTGGACTGAGTTTACTGGATTGGACTAAATTTAGTTTTCCCCTGCTACTCAGTGGGTTGGAAACTTAAAAGGGAGATAGATATGTTGTAAGAAATGACATAAGTCTGTTATGAGTTGAATTGTGTCCCCCCAAAAAGA
>NW_005877999.1:0-8088 GCF_000147115.1 Myotis lucifugus | reverse complement strand
CAACGGGCCCTATTTGCGGTGCATAAGTCAGGCGCGCGTGTCTCTGCGGGCCTCTCCTTAAAGAATTTTTGATATCGCAAAGTGTCGCAATGGCAGAGAAACATTTTCAAGGGGGGGGCGGCGCCCGCAAACCGTCTGCGCGGGGTCAGCCCGAGGCACATCCCTCTCGCCGAGGGGAGGGGAACCGTAATTGAGGTTCGCAGCAAGAATTGGCAGCAGAGAGGTGATGGGGGAGGCCGGCACCATCCCCGGATTGACCTGTCCAGTCACCTCCCACAGAGGCAGGCTGAGCGGCAACAGGGTGATGGGGGAGGCGTTGCCTCCCACAGAGGGAGGCCAGACTGCGGCTTATGCAGGCTTCCTGCAGGGAGCAGGCCTAAGTCCTCAGTAGGACATCCTCCATGTCCCCTCTTCCCTGTGTAGGGAGAATGAACTGGCTTTCTAATCTCCCCTGGGGACTTAGTCTACTGCCGGGAATATGGGGGTAAGGAATAAACAATGAAGTTCAAGAAATTCCTCTGCTGAAGGCATGTGCAGTAGAAACCAAGATGGTGGTGGTGGTGGTGGTGGTGCTTCTACTTTGAAGCATGCACAGGAGGAGTCAAAATAGTAACACAAAGGGCAGAGTCTAGCCTGGAAAACCTGGGGAAAAGACCAGATTGGATAGGGGGAGGAGCCAACACAAGCCTGTGAAAAGCCAGGAAAGATTGGTTAGTTTGAAAGAAAGCTTACCTCTTCCCAAGAGTGAGGTAAAATAATTAAAGCTTAACAAAGACCCATCTGGGTAGCACACGTTTGCCCATTTGCTCGCGTTTTCTCTCCATAGCAGCTGCACAACTCCAAGTGTGGCCTGTTGCAGGTGTAGGGGCCAGGCTACAAATGTGGGTCTGGAAGCAGCAAGCACAGTGCTGACCAGATCACACCTGGAAACAGAGACTAAAATAGCTGGATGGGGGCAGCGACTGCACTGGACTAAGCTTTGGTATGGACTGAACTGAACTACAAAAGCGTCAGGTGCCCTGGTGATGCTGGGCCAAATGGCACAGAACTTCTGGGCCCTCTCCCTTTTTCTGGACTTGGTGAAGACAAGGCTGGACTTTCGAAGCAGGAGGGAGCTAAGCCACGTGGTCGTGGATGAGACACTGGGCACCTGGGGACAGTCGTGTTTGTTCTAGCTCCAGTAAATCTTACCATTACACCTCCTCCTCCAATGCATGGGTACCTGAAACACTTTCTTGTGATCCTGTAGAAGATAACTATTTCTACCAGCAATACCATCATCCCCCAGAAGCATTGGAATGGTTTGATTTTACTTTTTCAGAGATAATCTCTATCCCACAAGGTTAAGAACCATATGTAAGGGAATAGAGGCATATTGTGAAGGTGCTGAGATCCATCTGAGATACTCTAACATATTTGGAAAATCCTATTCCCTAATAATCAAAAACAATTAAGTCCCCAAGTAAATGTCCCAACTGTTTATATAAATTTGAAAAGAGCTAAGACTATCTTCTTGGCTGGCCTTTTCCTGGAGTGCCTATTCTCCCAGTCTATACCATTCATTTGTAAGAAAAAATTAGGAATGACTTTGAAATGTAGTGAGCACACTATCAAGTTCATCAATCCACATTATTTCTACCTTTGCCTTTCACTATATTATTTTACAGCACTGTAGAGATATAATTGTAGGAAACTGTTAGTAATGGAAATAATTTGTCTATAGAAATGCAAATTGTGTCCAGAGAAATGCCATTGATTATTGCCCTGTGGATACTGACCAGTTTTGCAATTTTGCACCCACTTGTAACAATCATGTCAGCAGTCCTTACCTGATCATAAAGATCTGATACTTTGAGTTTTCATTTTAGTGGTTTATAATATACTAGAAGCCCGGTGCCTGAAATTCGTGCACTGGTAGGGTCCCTAGGCCTGGCTGGCTATCAAGGCCAATTGGGGCCTTCTGGCTGCTGGCCAGGGCCTTCCTTCATTCTGTGCCGCCCCCTGGTGGTCAGCACACGTCATAACAAGTGATCGGACTCCCAGTCTCCCGGTTGAACTCCCGAGGGACACTTTGCATATTAGCCTTTTATATATATAGAAGACTACTTGTTCTCTCAATTAAAGAGTTAAATAAAAGATTTGACAGGTGTGCCCTCGTATTAGAATTGTGATCACAACCACTATTAAAGTTTATTCTTTCACCTGTTCATTTATCAAAGACTTATTGACTACATTAGATACCATATTTGTTAGAATATTAAACAAAACAGACACAAACCTTCTTTTTATAAAACATAGTTTAAAGGAAGAAGCAAAGAAGTAAACAGAGTCAAAGCAAGCAGGTACTTAAAGTATAGTGTCTTTGTGGTAGGCATCTTCTAACATAGCCCCAAAGATCCCAGTATGCTCCTATTCATGGGTTTATGCAATCTGATCCCTTTTAGTGTGGATTAGATGTATTGACATCTCTGTAAGCCAGCGGTTCTCAACCTGTGGGTCGAGACCCCTTTGGCAGTGGAACAACCCTTTCACAGGGGTCGCCTAAGACCATCTGGCATAGCAGATATTTACATTATGATTCATAACAGTAGCAACATTACAGTTATGAAGAAGCAACGAAAATAATTTTATGGTTGGGTCACAACATGAGGAACTGTATTTAAAGGGCCAGAAGGTTGAGAATCACTGCTATAAGTGGACAGAACAGAACAAGGTAAAAGTGACAGAATGTGACTTCCAAGTGGAATAGAAGAGGACAGAACAGAACAAGGTAAAAGTGACAGAATGTGACTTCCAAGATTATAAATTCTGTTTTGAGCACTATTTCTTGTTCTCTTTCTTACTTGCTCTTAGAGTGGCCAGCTGCATGTGAGCTGCCCTATGGAGAGCTTCATGTGGAAAGAACTGATGACTCCAGCTAGCAGCCATACAAATGTGTTTGGATGTAGATCTTCCCTCAGTCAAGTCTTGAGATGACTGAAGCCCCATTAAATCCCCTACCCACATTTTTAAAACCTTTATTGTTGAAAGTATTACATAAGTCCTCCTTTTCCCCCATTAATCTCTTCCAGCCCATAGCAGTCAACCCCCCCATTAGGCCCTCACCACCTCATTGTCTTTGTCTAAAGATTATGCATATATGCATACAAGTTCATTGGTTGATCTCTTCCCATCCACCCTCCCTTGCCTTCCTCTGAGGTTCAACAGACTGTTCATGCTTCTATGTCTCTGGGTTTCTTTTTGATTATCCGTTTATTTGATTCATTAAATTCCACGAGTGAGATCATGTGATACTTATCTTTCTCTGACTGGATTATTTCGCTCAAAATAATGCTCTCCAGGTCCATCCATGCTGTTGCAAATGTAAGAGTTCTCTTTTATCACCGAGTAAGATTCCATTGTGTAAATGTACCACAGCTTTTTATCCACTCATCTACTGATGGACACTTAGGCTGTTTCCAAATCTTGGCTATTGTCAATTGGGCTGCTGTGAACATAGGGGTGCATATATTCTTTCTGATGAGTGTTTCAGGTTTCTTAGGATATATTCCTAGAAGTGGGATGACTGGGTCAAATGGGAGTTCCATTTTTAATTTTCTGAGGAAACTCCATACTGTTTTCCACAGAGGCTGCACATGTCTGCATTCCCACCAGCAGTATACTAGGGTTCCCTTTCCTCGCCAACACTTGGCGCTTGTTGATTTGTTCCTGACAGCCATTCCGACAGGTGTGAGGTGGTACCTCATTGTTGTCTTGATTTGCATCTCTCAAATCATTAATGACTTTGAGCATTTTTTCATATGCCTTTTGGCTTTTTGTATGTCCAGTTTGGAGAAGTATCTATTTAGGCCTTTGCCCATTTTTTAATTGGATTGTTTGTCTTCCTTTTGTTAAGTTATAGGAGTTCCCTACATATTTTGGAGATTAACCCCTTATCAGATGTATCATTGGCAAATATGTCCTACCATGTAGGGGGCTCACTTGCTATTTTGTTGGTCACTTTTGGAGTTAAGAAGCTTTTCATCTTAATGTAGTCTCATTTGTTTATTTTTTCCTTAATTTCCATTGTCCTACGACATGTATCAGTAAACATATTGCTACAATAGATGTATGAGATGTTGGTGCCTATGGTTTCATGTGTTACATTTAAGTCTTTTATCCATTTTGAGTTTATTCTTATGTAGATTGGTGGCTTAGTTTATTGTTTTTTGGTGGTGTTGGTTTTTTTTTTTTTTTTTTTTGCATGTACTGTTCAATTTTCCCAACACCATTTATTGATGAGACTGTCTCTGCTCCAATGTATGCTTTTGCCTCCTTTGTCATATATTAATTAAGCATAGTGGCTTGGGTCGATTTTTCGGTTCTCTGTTCTGTTCCATTGATATACATGCCTGTTCTTGTGTGTTGAGCACAGTGTCTTTGTAATATAACTTGATATCTGGTATTGTGATTCTTCCAACTTTATTCTTCTTTCTCAAGATTGCTGCAGCAATTTGGGGTTTTTTTTGGTTCATATAAATTTTTGGAGTGTTAGCTGTAGGTTTGTGAAATAAGCCGTTGGTATTTTTATATGGATTGCACTGAATTTGTAGATTGCTTTGGGTACTATGGACATTATAATTATGTTGATTCTACCAATCATGAACATGATGTATTCTTCCACTAATTTATATCTTCCTATATCTCTTTGTCAACATCCTGTAGTTTTTTGAGGACAGGTATTTTACCGCCTTGGTTAAGTTTATTCCTAAGTATTTGAATTTTTTTGTTCCAATGGTGAGATTTTTTTTAACTTCTCTGAGAGTTAATTATTGGTGTATAAAAATGCTATGGATTTTGGGGTGTTAATTTTGTATCTTGTTACGTTTCTGAATTCATTTATTAATTCTAGTTTTTGATGGAGTCATTAGGGTTTTCTATGTACAGTATCATCTCATCTTCAAATAATGAGAGTTTTATTGATACCTTTCCAATTTTGATGTATTTTATTTATTTTTCTTGTCTGATCACTATGGCCAGGACTTCCAGTATTTGTTGAACAAGAGTGGTGAAAGAGGGCATCCTTGTCTTGTTCTTGTTCTTAGGGAAAATAGTTTTAGTTTTTGCCTGTTGAGTATGATGTTGGCTGTAGGTTTGTCATATATGGCCTTTATTATGTTGAGGTATGATCCCTCTATTGCTACTTTGCTGAGAGTTTTTATCAAAAAGTGTGTTACATTTTGTCACATGCTTGTTCTGAATCAATTTATACGATTGTGTGATTTTTGTCTTGCTATCTGTTTATGTGCTGTATCACATTTATTGATTTTCAAATATTGTACCAGCTTTACATCCCTGAAATAAATCCCACTTTGTCATGATGTATTATTTTTAAAATATATTTCTGGACCTGATTTGCTAAATTTTGTTGAGGATTTTGAGTCTATGTTCATCTATAGTTCTCTTTCTTTGACGTGTCTTTATCTGGTTTTGAAATTAGGGTAATTCTGGCCTCATAGAAAGAGTTTGGAACTGTCCCTTCCTCTTAAAATTTTTTGAACAGATTGAGGAGGATAGGTTTTAGTTCTTCTTTTAATATTGGTGAAATTCCTTTGTGTATCCATCTGGACCAGGACTTTTGTTTGCTGGGAGGTTTTTTATTACAGCTTCAATTTCATTAGTAGTTATCAGCCTACAAAGCAGTGGTTCTCAACCTTCCGACCCTTTAAATACAGTTCCTCATGTTGTGACCCAACCATAAAATTATTTTTGTTGCTACTTCATAACTGTAATGTTGCTACTGTTATGAATCATAATGTAAATATCTGATATGCAGGATGGTCTTAGGCAACCCCTGTGAAAGGGTCGTTTGACTGCCAAAAGGGTCACGACCCACAGGTTGAGAACCGCTGCTATAAAGGTTTCCAGATTGAGTTTGGAAGGTTGTATTTTTCTAGAAATATGTCCATTTCATCCAGGTTGTCCCGTTTCTTGAAATAAAGTAGTTCATAGTATTTTATTTTATGACCCTTCGTATTGCTGTGGGGTCAGTTGTTACTTCACCTCTTTCGTTTCTGATTTTGTTTGATTCCTCTCTGTTTCCTGGTGAGTATGGCTAGAGATTCATTAATCTTGTTTATCCTTTTGAAGAGCCAGCTCTTGGTTTTATTCATCTTATGTATTGTTTTTTTTGTTTGTTTGTGTCTCTATGTCATTTATTTCCACTCTGATCTTTGTTATTTCCTTCCATCTATTATTCTGGGCTTTTTGTTGTTGTTGTTCTTTTTTCTAATCTTTTAAGTTGTAGTGTTAGACAACTTATTACCAGTTTTTCTTGTTTTTTGAGGTAGGCCTGTAATGCTATGAGCTGTTTTCTCAGGATTACTTTCACTGTGTCCCATTGAATTTGGATTGTTGTGTGTTCATTGTCATTTGTTTCCAGGATGATTTTTATTTCTTCTTTGATCTCTTTGGTAACCATTCATTGTTTAATAGCATGCTATTCAGCCTCCATGAATTTGATTGTTTTTGAGCATTTCTATTATAGCTGATTTCTAATTTCATGCCATTGTGGTCTGAGAAAATGCTTGATATGATTTCAATCTTCTTGAATTTGTAGAGATTTAGCTTGTGTCCTAACATGTGGTCTATCTTTTAAAATGTCCCATGTCTGCATGAGGAATGGATATTCCATAGCTTTGGGGTGAAATGTTCTAAAGATGTCAATTAGTTCCATCTGTTCTATGGTATCATTTAGGATTGCCGTTTCCTCTAACCTCACCTACTAGTCACCTGATTACATATGGATAAGGAAGAAAGGCAAGGGGGAAAGGAGGCAGGATAAGGGCTGCTGGGTCTGTGGCCCATGTGTCTCCTTCAAAGATCTTGAAGTCCAATAGTTAGTTTTCTATGACATTAAAACCCAGCTCAGCACATTCTTGGGACTGGAGAAAGGTCAACATTCCTGAGGCAAACACCTGGAGGGGGTCAGGGTCTGGGCACAGCAACCAAATCAAAGCATGTCCTGTCCTTTGTCTGTTCTCAAAATGTATTTTCTTTTCTGAGTAATGGACCCATCTGGGCTCTGAGACATCTCTTATCTTTTTTTTTTTTTTTACAGCCCTGTTTTTCTCCTTGTAATACATCCTCCAGTTTCCCATTGTCTCTAAGAAAACCTCTTGTCCATAGTTAATAAGGTGAAGAATCATAAACAACTGTGGTCCTATTCCTATTATGTGCCCTTCCTCCATCAAGTCCAAGGCCCCAGCCAGAGATCCTAGGAGGGTAGAAGAAAAAAAAGAAATTTTTCTTTCCCTCTAGTATATGTATTTATGCAGTTAACTCATTTAATCACAACACTATGGGGTATTTTCAGCTAAGGAAAGGTTAAGTGGTTTAGCTGGAGCTTTTGCTATTACAATGGCACAGCCTGGAAAAAACGTAAAGTTCTAGCATTAGAATGACAATTGTGTGTGTGAGGGGGGCAGGTCAGGAATGAGTGAATAAAAGGGGGAAAAAAGAGCTAACACTAAGCTTCTTGACTTGGTGTAAAAGGGAAATGTAGGATCAATCTAGATAAATGGGAATTTTGAAGAGTCTTATGGTTTATGAATGTGAACATGGGGCTGCCCAGATAATTGACAGCTGATTAAGCATACTAATTTTTTCTTAAAATCATGTAACAATAAAATGAATCCAAACTATTCTTCCATTAGAACAGCAACCTAGAACAATCCTTAAATTTATCAAAACTGGACTTCTAACAGAAGTACTAAAATTTTCCACAAGGGTAAAGCAAAAGTATCACTTCCAGCATAACTTTATTCTCAATTATCAGATGCTACTTGCAGATGAATTGGATACAGTCCCATTCACATAGAGAACAGAAAAATAGAATGTTGGGGAACCAGCTAGAATTTTAAGAAATATTAATCATGCTCTGTTAACCATGACTGTTTGATCTGATTAAAGAAGGCATGTTCTAGCCTTGCTGATGGCTGCACTCAGGACCTTGGAGCTCACCTGGAAATGCAGTCCACCCTCCCCATTTCGAGCTGCCTGTTATCATGGAAAGATTAACAACTCTGCTGCAGAAACCAGAATCACCAG
>NW_005877998.1:0-8089 GCF_000147115.1 Myotis lucifugus | reverse complement strand
CAGCACAGATGAGCTGAAGGCACTGCAATGTTTGGGGGGATCCATGACCCTTGCATCTGGCAGCAAATTTGGGGTGAATGGATTCTGCTGGCATTAGGTGGCTGCTAAGAGTGGGAGATGGCATAGGTGATGACAGCTCTCATTTGGGAATGAATGCCATGACTACACCTTGTGAAAAGACTTGTCATGGACCTGTCAGCTAAGCTGCCTTCGGAAATACTGCCGTAACAGACAGCACTGCAGATGCAATCGAAAGCCCAAGTATTCTGTGCAGAGACTGAGCATAACGGAGCGAGAACTGAGCACTCCGGAAACATACTCCATGGACAGTTTCACAAATACTGGAACGATGGCACGCATGTGGAAACACCCGATTCCTTGCCTGTCATGGCCAGCGCACTCAATAAGGAAGCTTCTGCTGGACCCAGTCACGAAGATCACAGTGATTCAGCACACACTGTCAGAGAGGGGAAATTTCCCGTAGAATGGATCCATGGCTCTACTCCCTCAGGAATGGCATGCCATGCAACACATTGCACAGTGTGCATGGCCATCATGCCCTTGGAATCTTCAATGGTCAATGGATTCTCGTGGATGGCATGGGATGGCTTCTCAATGGATTAGGAGGCACCGCCACCAAACTAGAGCCATGAGTAGTGCCTGAAGAAGTGAAGGCTGCCATGATTCCAAGACATGGCTTGTCCCCATGCGGCACTGGCCTCCCATTCAAGTGGGTGCAGGCACAGCCTGCAGTGATGCCATCATTTCTGAGGACCATACAGGAATCACCGGGACCAAACTCTGGCAGAGCATGGATCTTCCTAAAGGAACCCACCTCACCTGCACACATGGCGAGCTGCAAGCTTGCTCATCTGGAGCTTCACCAGCATGTGACATCCAACTCAGAACTGGAAGCACCGCATCACAAGGGACATGAGGCAAGCACTCTGAAAGCGCTGTCACTGCTACAGTGAAATACAGGGAGACAGCATCGTAACAGCATCACTGCAGCAACCATGGACCGCAGCACTACTGGGCAGACACAGCACTTTCTTTGCAAGGCTTCTGTCATATTTCCAGCGCTGCAATGCCATGCTTCTTTTGCAACATCCTTTTCCTACCCTGTGGTTTTTGAGCAGGCTCACAGATTCCTTTCATGCACATGGCAGTACTCACCTTGCATCCGCCATGCTGCTGCCATGGAAAGGGCAAGCAGCGGCATGCACACATCTCAGGTGAGGAGTAGCAGCTTAATGCCCACAGACGTCATGCACAAGGCCAGCAATCGAGCGGACAGGACAGCTGAGCACAGCGGTAACAAAGGGGAAACCCCCGCAGGGGAAACAGGAGGGGAAATTTCCAGCTGGTGAAACTGCAACACACACGCAGGTAGCAGGACATGTCATGGAACAGAAGGCAACTTCATGACACGGGAACCACACAGCTATCCAAGAGCATGAACAACCGTGTGGAAAAGACCCATTTTGTGCTCTGCTGCACATGCTAATGGCAACGTCAACAGAATGGTGACTGACATTCTAGGACCACGGGGCAGGGAACATGCACACACTGTCCTCCTAAGCACGACAGTGGCCTGAGTAGAACTTGGCCACAAGTGCTGCCCATGTCACCACTGAAATGGACCCTGCCGCATCGTCAGTGTGGCTGCAGTCAGTGTACCGGGAACAGGAAGGCACGACACACACAGGATCATGGCAGACCAGCATGCGACAGCCACCAGACACTCACGGCCATAACGCACAGCACAAGGCTGCCAGTGCTGGAAAGCACACAGCATGTTTCAAGGATTAGGAGCACATGCAAGGGCCAGCACCAAACCAACCCACAGAGAGTGGCTACCACGACAGCACACACACAGCAAGGAGGAAGGCAGCAGGCCAACCTGAAAATGCCACAGCACAATGCACAGCACAGCGCAGGACAGAGCACAGGGACCGCACGGCAGGGGCAGCACTCACCTTTCCTGGCAGGCGCTGAGAAATCATTCGCCGCAGTGGATGACAGACGTCACCGTTTCCCAGGGAGCAAGGCCACAGAGCTGCCGTCACACATCCCTGCGGAGAATTGGAAAGTCAGTGAGTGATGGGACTGTGACATGAAGGGATTCCCTGCAGCGCACCTCATGGTCACCATGGGGGACATCGACAAACAGCGTGGAGCTACATAGAAGCCCAAGTGAACAGCACACGGGCAGGAAAGAAATGATGGGACTTGCACAGCAGGGAAGACGGCAAAAGGAACGGGCACCACCTCAGGCCACAGTCAAGCTGCGCAAACACACAAACAGCAATCCCCACAGTGGAACAGCACAGCAACCACAACATGCTAACAAAAGGCCCATACCCCGAAATCAAACTCCAAACGGTCAGGAGAACAGAGACAACACTGCCCAGGCCTGCAGGCAGCCACAGCAAGGCTCCAAAGAAGGAGCAGCCTCAACAGCACATCTCAGTGACTGAGACTGAAACTGAGAGGCAGGCTCACAGTGCGGGGGCCATGCTTCCATGGGTGCTTGGCACACAATGGAGGAGACCGACAAGAGGATAACTAGCAAACACAAATTCTGCACCTGTGCCTCTCTGCATGCCTCCCTGTGTCTCCCTGTTTCTCTGTATGCCCCTCGGCCTCTCTCTACCTGTCTCCCTCTCTCCCCCCCTCCCCCCTCTCTCTCTTCCCCCTCCCTCCCTCCCTCCCTCCCTCCCTCCGAACAATCTTTGGCAGCAGCAAGCAGCACGGAAGCACAAGCACACCTCAAGGAACACAGCGAAAGAAACAGTCAACAGCTGCAAGGAAGGCTCCACGGCGCAGGCAGTCATCCTGCCAGCGCTCTGTGAGGGCAGGCTGCGCCCAGCCAGCCTTACTAGGAGGCAATAAAGCGAAGCTCGAACCTCGGAGAAACACAGAAGGAGGGGGGGGGGGGCAGCAGGGAAGCACACGCTTTCAAATAAAAGCGAGCTCTCCACGGCAGCTTCCCACACTGTACAAGGTTCCCGCAAAAAATATACAAGGCTGGATGTGATAGCAGATAAAGCAGTAGATCAAAATCGGACAAGAAGGCAAAAGACAGATCAAGGAAGACCTGAAATGAAGCAGGTAACAACACTCTCAGAAGCCTTTCCTGAAATGCGCTGCTGTTCCAAAAATAGCTACAACACGGCAGCAAAGGATCACAAAGGAAGTGGCGCGCACTTCACAGCGCACAGAGAAGGGATGGCCGATCCGTCCTCAGCCTTGGAACAGCAGACACCGCCCATCTGAAGCCGCCAACATGGAAGACAGGCTGACGGGAAACTGCTGGCACACCCGGGCGGGGAAGCACCATGGCAAGCTGCAGGCGAAATCATGAAGGACTGAACCAAACTGACATGGGAAGGATCTCCTAGCACAACACGATGCAGCGCAGGAGAACACGCAAACCAGTGTCCCAGCAGCCCAGGGCTGACAAGGCTTCATTGCCCAGGCAAGGAACCAATAAGGAGACCACAGAGCAGACACCCTAACAAAGCAGACCAGGGGAAACGGCCGCACACAAAGAAATGGCAGAAAGGACTCCACACAACATCACTGCCAGTGACCGATGATGTGGAACCACACCCAGATGCCACCATGCGCGCACACACACACGTGACAGAAAGTGTGCGAAAAGAGCCAGTGCCATCCTTGCTTGAAGAAACCACCTCTGTGAAAACACTGAGACAGGGAGATGTTCCCTGCAGCCAGCAGAAGGCAGCAATGCAGCAGGCAATGTCAGCGGCAAAGAAGCCCAGCAGTCATTGGCCCCCTTTGATGGAGAGTCAGGCCCCAGGGATGACGCTAGAAGGAGGGTAGGTGCCCTGGATGAAAGCACACACAGGAAGCAGGGCAGGAATCTAGCAAAGCAAGCGGGGAAAACCAAAGGAAGACCAGCCAGAGGCAGCACTGGAAGCAGCGTTCCTTTGTCATGGCACAGAAATCTGCTGCCTCATGCACAGAGGACGGTAAGCCTGTGCCACTTTCAGGAACACAGGTGGCCCGTGGCGCCGGAGCACACACCTCCTACAAGCACAATCCCCGAGCGACTGTCATGGGGCACCTCAACGGACAGGCACCCTGGGCTGCAGGCGAGGCATTGTCGGTCCCAGAGGAGAGAAGGACGGTTATGAGATCAGGGGAAACTGCACAAGGAACCTGCAGGGGCTCTGGAGAGGAACACGAGTCATGGAAGGGCTTCCTGTGCACAGTTAGCAGACACCCCAAGGGCAGCCGAACTCCGATGTCCAAAGCACACCTGGCCTGGCAGGAAACAGTGACACAGCGAACGCTCACAGCAGCTGAGCTGCTTGCAGGCAGGCAGGCAGGCAGGCAAACAAACAGGAAGGAAGGAAGGAAGGAAGGAAGGAAGGAAGGAAGAAGGGAGGGAAGCATGTCATAGGCAGCCTTGAAAATGATCTAGAGTCCAGTGGTTCCCAAAGTGGGCGCTACCGCCCCCTGGTGGTCGCTGCAGCGATCCAGGGGGGCGGTGATGGCCACAGGTGCATTTGGGGGCATATATCTTTCTGTGTAATTGCTATTAAAATCTAAAAAACATTAATTTCCAGGGGGCGCTGAGCAATATTTTTTCTGGAAAGGGGGCGGTAGGCCAAATAAGTTTGGGAACCACTGACCTAGACACACCAAGGCACTAAGAAAGGGAAACGGAACAGCACCAGGTCCCACCGCTGCTGAAAGACCGCGCCATCCCACTGGCAGCCACCAGGCGGCAGCAGAGGAACGGAAGCCGCACTCCGCAGCGGAGCCGGGACGGACAGAACAACAACCTCAAACAACCCCTCAAGCAGCAGCAGCAGACGCGGTGAGCTTCAAGCCGGAAGCGTCCATGGCTGACTGAGCGGAGAAGACTCACAGGCCGACGTCGCACCGCAGCCTGGAAACCCGCACGGAGACTCCTGAGCCAGCAATGACATCAGGAAAGGCAGCGAACAGACGCCTGGACAGGACAGCATGCGGACCCGTCTGCAGAAGCAGGACGTCACCCGAGAAGCACAGGCACCGGAGCCCATCAGGAGCCCGCACAGGCAGCACCCGCACGCGAGCAAAGACTCAGTGAAATCCACCTGAGGAAATGGCCGAAGGGGCTCACGCAGCAATGACAGCGATGCCCTTGCTGGGATGACACCCGGAGGGCGTCTCTGACAAAGAGCAGGAGCCGCGGACACACCCAGCGGCGTCCCTGACTCTGGAAATCACCTTCTCACAATCGCAGCGCAGGGATGTCTTCGCGCCGCTCCGAGAGCCCAGGACTAGAGCGGGCCCTGGGATGGGACCGGGCCAAGGACTTCCATGGCCCCTTCCCAACAGAAACTCGATCCGGGAGGAACATGCCGACATGACATGTGACGGGAAAACAAGTATCACCATGGAAGCGACACAGGAAAAGCAGGAAATGACAGGAAACAGAAAAGTGGAACCAGGCCGAGCAGTGCACAGCCCCAGTGGGAGCCTGAGAACGCAAAGCCAGACCAATGCCCGCAGTGACCCCGACCCAAAACCAGACCTCTCCGTGGAAACCTGCCGGGAAGACAGGGCCGCGGACTGCAGGGAGGACTGCAGGGCCTCAGGGTAGGCGGGCGAGCAGTGCGAATTCACGCTGAAATGACCACACCGAGCCCTCCGCTCTCCCTGAGGAACAGCACGGGGAAGCCTCGCACCCGTTCGCCAGGCAAACCGCAAAGACAGTCCACACTCTTCCCGCCTCCGTCTCCCGTGACTTCAAGGAAAACAGGGAGCACGCGGACCAGCCCGAAAAGCCCCGGAAATGGGAGCAGAGCGGAAAGATTCGTGTCCGCACGAAGCACCGTCGGGCGCAGGCACACATCGCAACCAATGGAACCCGTGACCACACGCCAGGAACGAGAAATGCCCGACCGGCCAAAAGAGGACCCCACAGGGGAAGGAGCAAAGCGCTTGTGACAGCCTGTCCTCTGGGGGCGGGAGGACCGGGGACGCCGGGGAATGCGCTGCGGGAACGCGGCACAGCCACGGCCGTGACACTCGCACGTGGATGGGAAGCGCACCCACACCTGCCGACTGTGACGGAGCCACTGGACAACGGGCCCACCGAGCACCTCGGCGCCCGCACTCCCGCTCCTCCTCCCTCCGCGCTCAGCCCCGCTCACCTGCAGCCTCAGGTCCCAGCTCCAGGGAGGCCCGCCGCGCGCTCGCCTCAGCCCCGAACACACGCCCAGGGCCCTTTCCTGGAGCCGCGGAACCCAAACCAAAGAAGGCGCCAAGCGGCTGGCAGGACAAGGGTCGCACCTGCCCCCGAAGCAACCTACTGTGCGCTGCGGCGGGAACAGCTCCCTCTCCTCGGGGCGGGGACTGAATCCCCCGCCTCGGACACCACCCTCCTCCCTGACGGGACCGCTGTCTCTGGCCGGACAGCAGAGAGGCCAGCAGGGCCAGCAGAGACGGCAGAGCCGTAAAGTGTCGTTCGGGGCTTCCGGTGCCTCCGCGCTGGGCGCTGGCTCTTTGTCATTGAGATGAAGCTCACCTGCAGGCGGGAAAGGTGAGCCCTGGCCCACGCCCCTAACCCTGAGACCCAGTAACTAACAATGAGAACCAGTGGCGCAGCTTCCTTCTGAGGGAAGCTGATAAGAGAAAGGCGGGAGCTCCCCACCCTCTCGACACCATGGCCACTTGCGTCTATACTTGAGCCCCCATTTCGGCTGTCCGAAGAGCAGACCACACAAAGTCACGGCACCGCAGAGGTGACTGCTATCATCTCACACCTGCAGGGCTGGCCGCAATCACAGAAACATTCCAGAGGTCAACGAAGAAGCACCTGCTGCCGGCAAATCAATGCTCAGATCCACCAAGGGGCCCCGTCAGCCCGCCGCATCCGGCAAACCTGGGTAATTTTTTTCTTGCATGCGACGGGGACCCTCCTTTGCTGAGGCAGAGAATATGTCTTCACTCCAACTGCGCTTTTGAATGGGGGGGGGGGGGCTTGGCAAACAGTAAGGAATAACGGGACACAGAGAGACGCAGGATGGGAGAGAACAGACGGGCGGCTGCAGCTAGTTGGGGCCCCCGAATGGAAAGGAACTCCTGGGATTGTGGGCAGAGAACCTGTCCCACAAAAATAACACAGCTGGAGGGGCTGGGCCAGGAAGACAAGAGCCGCATCCTCCCTGCTACACAAGTCCATGGTGTTCCCAGGGGAAGAAGCTGCTGTAGAGATGTCGGGGGGCACAACTCCACAATGAACAGACTTCCCAATCGGGCGATACCATAAGCCGCATATGGAAGGGTCTAGAGGGCTGATAAAGCAGCACCATGAACACCTGTGCAATCTGCACCCCCAAGGCTGCTGGAGCCCAAAACTCCCAGCCGCTAAAACTGCACATTTTTTAGGGAAGAGCATCCAACCTTGGACCATGAAAACCTGGATTATTCCCAGACGCCAGGACTTTTTTGGGGGCACAACCAAAGAAACTGGACTGAGCGCACATACATCCAGCCTATGGAGAGGCCGTGCAGACTTGAAATCCAAGGATTCCTGTGGAGGGAGGACCTGAGAAATGTTACCACTGCACCTGTACGACGGGACACTTCAAACGCAAGTAAAAAGCCCCTAATCCTCCCCCGTGTGCTCCCCAACTGCACGCTGCAGTCTCAGACACGCCTTCTGCTGACTTGCACTCCACCCATCCCCTTTCAGCCTGTGCATCTGATACCTTAACACTCCCTGGTGGGGGGGGGTGGGGGCATGGCCTGCAACAGAAATGCAAACGACAACACACCTCTCTCCACAGTTCCAGCAGCTCCTTAGAAGGAACAGCCCTGGGCCGGGTCGAGGGGCTCAAGCAAGGACACGCAATGCCAAGGCAGCAGCAGAGACCCTTTCAGGCAAGTGAATGCTCACCTGACTCTCTGCTGGAACCTGGTTGAGCTGGCAGAAATGTACAGACACAACAGCTACAGAACATGCATTTGCGGACCCAAAAGGGTGATGACTGGTAAGACAAGGGAAATGACTGACACAACCACTACTGGCTGTACTCTCATAATCACCTGGGATGGGAAAATG
>NW_005877997.1:0-8090 GCF_000147115.1 Myotis lucifugus | reverse complement strand
GCCAGCCCAGGTGGGATCGGCTGAGCCTGGCCCAGATCAGCAAACCCACAGCTGACCCAGGCTCACGAGCAAAAACGAATGTCCACTGCTGCACGCTGCTGCGGTTTGTGATTGCACGGCTGTGGCCACAGTTAACGGACACAGTGACACCATCATCTTCAGGGTAACTCCCCAGCAACCTGCCCTTCAAACCAGTGTTCTGCCTCTAAGTCAACATGATCACGTCACTTTCCACTGAGTAACAGCTTACCCTTCACAAACCTTTTTCATTCAAATTATTTGATCTTTCCATAAACCTACTGAAGAAATGCGAGACATGTGATCTAAAGCTTTTATTAAAAACTTCTGTTAAATGAATATAGATTGAGACATTTCAGGGTGACAGCCATCGGCCATATCCCGCTCACCAACCCCTTCATCCAACTCCCAAAAGCAATCTCAGTCAACTTTTTCAGCTATTTCTTTTGGCAGATCCTAGTCTTTGTTGAAAATCACCTTCTCCCAGGATTCTGAAGGCACTACTTCGAGAGTGCAGTGCTAACGGTGAAAAATCCAAAGTCAGTTTTGTTTTTTTAATTCTCCTCTAGAGGATATTTTTTCCACCGATTTTCAGAGTGGAAGGAGGGAGAGAAACATCGATGTGAGAGAGACACATCGATTGGTTGCCTCCTACACGCCCCGACAGGGGGCAGGGATCGAACCTACAACCCAGGTATGTGCCCTTCCCTGGTGCACTGGCTGACGCTCTAACCACTGAGCCCCACCGGCTGGGCCGAAGTCACTTTCCATTCTGGATCCTCTAAGTGTGATGTTTATTTTCTCCCTTGAAGCCCGTGAGATCTGCCCTTTGCCCAGTGCTCTGAAATCTCAGTGAGGCCCTGTGGTGCAGCTCTACCCTCCCCTGTGCTGGACACTGAGCAGGCCCTTTCCAGCTCGAAGGCATCACCTTCAGTTCTGAAAACTGAACTGAACTGTTTTGCGCGTGGTCTGCGCGTGGTCTTCTGCCTCCCGTGGGGAACGCCTGTTATTTAGAACTGAGGGGTTGGGTTCAGCCGGAGCCAGGTGTCAATTCCAGCCCCACCCATCTCAGGTTTCAGGTACCTTCCCCCAGGGAGACTGAGCTGGAGCTGGAAGAACAGGACACTGAGGTCAGGAGGGACTGGTGCCCAGGGGAGCCGCCTGCTGCACAGGGACGGATGGAACAAAGAGCTCGAAGCCCGCCCTGGCCTTGGGGATGCGCTCAGGTTCCAGGGACTCCCAGGGGAAGGGCTGGGGAAGCTGATCTCTCAGCTTAAAGAAAGCTTTCTCCCTTGTCAGTCAGGACCTGCCTCAGATGTCTCACTCAGTCCTATTGATCCACCGTGAACACCACCAACCTGAGGTCAGACCCTCAAAGCCAAGGAGACTTAAGTTACAGTGAGCTCCGACCATAGCCCAGGGCGGCTTAAAAACAAAAGGACCTGCCCCTCTCGGGAGAGGACCTCCCCTGCAGCCCACAGGCACCTGTGCAGGGAAGGGGCGGGCAGGGGCCGCTGCGAGAGGTGGTTTGGGAGCTCTAACAGGCCTGTCTGGGCTCCGCCTTGCCTTGCTCCAGGTGCTCGAGGACAGGTGTCGCCATGATCCACTTCCGTCTGGCCCACTCGGTCTACCAGGTGCACTGCTGGCGGCCTAGGTCTCACCAGCTCAGGCGGTAAGTGTCCCTCCCAGCCCAGTGTGACGAACATCATTTCTTTCTGAGGTGGTCCTGACGTGTAACGAACATGTACTTTCCATTTTCAAGTTCGATTTCACGGACCTTCTTAGGTTTTAAAAACACTGATGTGTAAACAGTAATGAAACATTTTCTAAACATGAAGCCAGTGTGTAGAACATTCATTTTTCCAGAAAGAACAGGAATTGTGTGGCTTTTGTCACATTTCAGGGTGCTGCATTCGCCGACTCAAATAATGGGGCTGACTTGACAACCTCTGGAATTTACACCTCTAAGAAGCTGTTCCTTTTAAAACATACCTTTAAGCATGTAACTGTATTCTAGTTCTAACAACATGCCACTGCTTTCAATAACCTGGGGGTATAACAGGACCTTCACTGGGGATAAATCTCTGGAGGGTAAATTTGATTTCTACAAACACCCTAAAGGCATTCAGTGCTAAACCCAATTAATAAAGTAAATAATAAAAATGACTAAAAGAGCCCTAGGTGGTTTGGTTCACTGGATGGAGCGTTGGACTGCAGACTGAGGGGTCCCAGGTTCGATTCCGGTTAAGGGCATGTGTGTTGGTTGCGGGCACATCCCCAGTTGGGGGTGTGCAGGAGGCAGCTGATCGATGCTTCTCTCTCATCGATGTTTCTAACTCTCTATCCGTCTCCCTTCCTCTCTGTAAAAAATCAATAAAATATATTTTTAAAAAATGACTAAAAGAGTTTATGGTGAAGAGCTACAACTACTAGTTAATGATGAAGATTTTCTCATGCACAGAAACTATATACATGTAACTGTAAATGTTTCCAAAATGTCTGAGCAGTAACAGCAGACTTCACTTGGTGGTTAAGTTGTGGTCGGTAGGATAACCCGCAGTTTATAAGTGATGCTCAGCGTGAACCATCTGGTTGGAGGCAGAGGTAGCACTACAGAGGGGCCCAGTTAGGACTCTCAGACCTGGCTCACATTCTAGCTCTACCTCTTACTACGAGGTGTTTGTCCTAAGACACTTAATCTGAGTCTTGGTTTCCTCATCTATAAAATGGGGAACCACAGTCCCTACCTCATAGGATTTGTGCATATTAAGTGAGAAAATGCATGTAAAATTTTTTTACACATTTGTCTACTGAGTATTAATAACTCATGCTATTACCTGTGGATTGCCTTAGCACATTAATTTAGTCATGAAAAAGGAACCAAAGTTCTAAAGACTCCTTAGAAATCAGTATCAACAGTGCCTGTGACATAGTAGGAGCTGAATAACGGTAGCTACTTTTAATATCCTTCCTTTCTCCTTCCTTCCTTTCTCCCTTCTTTCCTTCCTTTCTCCCTCCTCCCTCCCTCCCTCCCTCCCCTCTTACCTTTGTTAATCCTCCCCCACAGACATTTTCCCCATTGATTTTTAGAGAGTGGAAGGGAGGGAAGGAGGGGGAGAGACACATAGATGTGAGACACATTGATTGGTTGCCTCCCACATGTGGGTCGAATCTGCAACCCAGGAACATGCCCTTGACCAAGAATTGAACCCTAGACCCTTCTGTCTGTATGCCGATGCTCTAATCACTGAGCAACACAGGGCAAGGCACTTTTAATATTCTTATTGGAGTATTCTTAGACATAATTTTGCTCTAACGGGATGGATCTCAATTCGTCGTTGCTATGTGTAAAACTCTGCCTCTGTGGTTTAATGCTACCTTATCCTGAAACAGAACCTGGCTTTGGTTTCTGGAAGCCAGTTCATCACGAAGTGGTTGTGTAAAGTGTAACTCACTGTGTCCCGTGCAGCCGAGCAACCGTGTTCCTGTCTACGATCGCCACTCTGGCTCTCCAGTTGTACGTTCTGCTCAGGTAAGTTCTTTCATCGGCCAAGCCCTCACCTGGCAGCCGGGCGGTCTGGGTCTCAGCTGTGGGGGTGGCTCCCGTGCTCTCTGCGATTCCTGTCACGTGTTTAATTGCAGTCTGCCCCATTGTGTTTGCCCGGATCATCGACGGGAGTCACCCACTTCACTTCTTGGAAAAGTCAACAATCTCAATACAGTGAGAATCACTGGCTTTGGGCAGACTGAGTTTAATTTCATAAGAAGAGACAATGGGGAACCAACGTCTCTATTTATTCCCCACAGAGCAGTCCCAACAGCCCTGCATTACTTGACGTCTGTAGGGCTGAGGGCGACAAAGGCACACTCGACCAGATTATGCCTTGATTATGTTAGTTTAGATTCTACGTTGGAAATTAGTCTTGGCAGAAAAAAAAATCAGTTAACTTTCTTATTGGACAAATGAAACAAACGCAATTTGGCACATTCCAAATAAGAGAATTGCAGTTGTGAGAACATTGATATTCGACAAGTACCTGAAAACGGAGAACCCGCTTAAGGGACGGAGAAAGGACGGGAACTGTGACACTGTAACTGGCCGACTTCAAACCTGCCGGCTTCTATTATAGGATGTTTGTGCGCAGTAAAGCATATTCCCTTACTCTGAAAAGCTGGAATTTCCACCAAATATTTTTCTTGTTTTTCCTTTCTTTAAAAAAATATATTTTTATTGATTTCAGAATGGAAGGGAGAGGGAGAGGCAGAAACATCACTGATGACAGATACATCATTGATCGGTTGCCTACTGCACGCCCCACACTGGGGATCCAGCCCGCAACCATGGCATTGAACCGTGACCTCCTGGTTCATAGGTCAATGCCCAACCTCTGAACCACACCGGTTGGGCTCCACAAAAATATTTCACCAAAATAGCAAATTCACATGAATTAGAAAAATGGCAAACTTTATTTGTCCACCAACTATGACTATTAATAACTCAATGCTACTGGTGGGCTGTCTGACAGCATTAATTTGAGCCATGCTAAAGGAACTAAGGTCCTTAAGAGAAGTGAGCTGCCCGGAGCCCAATGAACCTAGTGCCAGGTTAGGGTTAAAATCCCCGGGTCGCAGCACCTTCTGGTGTCACGCTTATAGCTGATCTCTTCTGATCAGTAGTAAGTAATGTGTAACCCAGTGGATTGAATTTTAGGCCCAGCTCTTCTCTGTACTGCAGTCAACTTCTCCTCAACAACTTGGCTGGTAACACCATCTTTACTTCCTTCGCAACTGGTGAGTGTGCAGTCACTCTGACCAGCACTTCAGTGTCTGCTAAATGGTAAGATGGGACTTCCTGTTTTCAGGAGCTCAAGGATTGAAATGTAAGAAAAAATTCACTTTAGCCCTGACCGGTTTGGCTCAGTGGGTAGAGCGTTGGCCTGCGGACTGAAAGGTCCCAGGTTCGATTCCGGTCAAGGGCATGTACCTTGGTTGCGGGCACATCCTCAGTAGGGGGTGTGCAGGAGACAGCTGATCGATGTGTCTCTCTCATCGATGTTTCTAACTCTCTATCCCTCTCTCTTCCTCTCTGTAAAAAATCAATAAAATATATTAAAAAGAAAAAATTCACATTTAAAATCCAGATGAAGGGCATTTTTAAAACTTCTTTAGTCCTGCTTTTAGTTATTCTGCGATTTCTCGTTGGTGTTATAAAATTCTCTAGTTATATAAAAATAGCAGATTTATTCACTCATTCCATAAACAGTTACTGAGTAGGACATAATATGGGTAGAAAAACAGGGGCCTTGACAACTTGAACCCAAAAAGTGACACGGAAGAGATTTTTAAAAACTGATTTTAGAGAGGGAGTCAAGAAGAGACAGAAACAGCGACGTGAGGGAGATACATTGATCAGTTGCCTCCTACATGCCCCGACCAGGGAATGAACGGGCAAGCTAGGTCCTGCATGCCCCACACTGGGGATCCAGCCTGCCACCGAGCTCTCAACCTTCCGGGGCATGGGCCAAGCTCCAACCAACTGAGACACACTGGCCAGGGCCAGAAGAGGTTTTTTAAAAATGAAAAAGTAGTTATTGAGTGCCATAGGCACAGTTTTGCTGGAAGGTTTAACTGAGATAATGAGGAAGTTATTCCCAAAATAGTCCCAGTTATTATCACCCGCGTCGCCAGTCAGAGCAGGACCTGTCGAAGGAAACCCTTAGCTTTTGAGCTTTTCTGCTCCACACGAGGGAAGCGAGGAAGCACATTCGATTTAGGTTTGCACTCGGGAGTGTATTTCTGAGATGCTGAAGCCGAGGACAGGGACGCTGTCCTGCCGTCCTTTTAGTTTCACTGTGCCGCTCACTCACCTGCACCCGGTCCCACGGGCTCCAAAGAGGATGTTTTCTGCATTCGGTGTGGGATCCTTCAGGGAAGGCGTCTGCACCAGGGTGTTACCAGTTTTGGCAACTCACTGCGTACGTTTGAAATACTGAATTTCTAAAGGCTCATCTTAATCTGAAAGCTTGGCTGTATACAATACACCGTTAGTCTTTGATACTTATTCTCTACTTACACTAAAAACAGAGGTATGTGGAGATAGAATTCCGAATTAGACACATGTCACAGTTACACATTTCACCAGGGAAAGTTAAAAAAATCCCACAGGAGTCTTTTGTATGTGTGTGTTTTGTGAGTTCCATTTTGCTAGAATTTTTTTTTTTCAGTTAAGATATTAACCAACAGTGGAACCACTGGACGAGGTTTGGCACCTTAAGCAGCAAGCCTTCCATCTCTTGCTAAGTGAGTGCCTCTGTTTAAATCCTTGTGGCAAAAGCACATTAAACATCTGTTCCAATGAACAGACAAGTATTCCTCACAGTGCTTTTTCCCTCCCAAATATAGGAAAAAACGACTCCTGAACTTGACTCCTTGTCTGTGCTGCTGTCAATGAGCAGCTTGGTTTCTACAGGTGAGCAACAAACGTCCTCAAAACCCACCTTGGTCAAAGGCTTATCAGTCCCTCAGGGGAAGTAACTGCTCAGCTAGGACTGTCACACTGCAAAGGGAAGTCCAAGAAGCTAAGGCGTCTGAAAAGCAAGAGAAAAAGCAGAGAGGGTTAGAGGGGAGATAAAAAGCCACCCTTCTCCCGTTACTGCCACTCCACTGAATTAGATCCCATCCTTCATCCGCGGTGCTTTTCTCAGGCCTGGGGCTGCTCTGGCTGGCCAGTGTGGCGGTGCAAGACCAGGTGCTAAACCAGCAGTCTGAAGCCCGGCTGGCCCCCTGCCTCAGATACGTGTCACCAGCAGGGTGAGCCTGTCCCCACAGCACTGCACCTACCACGGCCAGCAAGCACATCACCATCTCCTACCCTGCTCCTCCCGAGATGAAATGGTCAGCCGAACATCAGAGCTACGACAGGAAGCACATCAAAGCCACTCTTGAAAGAATGCTGTCTTTAAGCATTAATGAGCACTGACAATGGATAAAAAAGAAGAGTTCAACCCAAATCACAGGGCTGACAGCACAACCAAATTCATCCCAAATAAGGATCTCCTCTGAAATACTTTCAAGATCACTACTTTGACTTTCGGAACCTCCTTTTTTGTTTCAGGAAGTGATAGCAACAGTTGCATGGTTGCTAGAGAAATATGTACTGAAAAGGAAGAAGAAAACTATAAATCTTAGTAATGAACAAAGGTTTAGTTTCAAAAGAAGTGATTCAGATTGCATGTTTGAACAAGGTCAATTTATTGCTTCTTTAAAAATGCAGCGGGAAATTTGAGTAAAAAGAATTAAAAATAATCACAATCTCCTCCATATGGGTTATGACAATCTTTTGCATCGTGACAGTCAATTACTACCTAGAAAACAGCCAAGTGACCCACATGGTATTTCGTCTTTTTACTTTTTCTGTGTAGTCACAGATTCTAAGGCAGTTTAAGTAGGACCTAGCTACCCATAGGTCTTCTGAATGTCTTTAGGAAGTGGAGACGCCTCTATTTCCTGAGGAAAAGACCAGTGTCCATTGGCAGGAGGGACAGATTCGATGTAAATATCTCCCAAACACATCGGTGACAGGCACAGACCTTCACAGTAGAAATAACTGTTTCCATCTGCTTCTCTGTTCAGGTGGGACTTGCTGGAGGGGAAGTTACTGAAACACATTCACTATCCACAACACTGGCATTTTCTAGCACCTTCCGTATCCCAGACATATTGTGAAAACTTAGTGATTAGAAACCTGAGTAATTCATACATCAATGAAATCGCCATGGCCAGTTTGGCTCAGTGGGCAGAGCACCGGCCCGCGGACTGAAGGGTCCTGGGTTCGATTACGGTCAAGGGTGGCTCATGGTACTTCTTGTTAGTCACTCAAGTTTCCTCTGCCCCGCATTTTCCCTACCTCGTTGGAGCAACTTGCACACTGTAGGCTCCCATCTCGAGTCCAAGTTGAAGTGTTCTAAACTCCTGCAGCCATCAAGCAGTATTTGCAGGCGTTACCTCATTTTATGGTGCTTCATTTCATTTCGCTTCACAGGTGTTGCTTTTGCTTTATTTTACAAATTGAA
>NW_005877996.1:0-8091 GCF_000147115.1 Myotis lucifugus | reverse complement strand
AGCGATCAGTAGAGAGCTTCCACCAACTCCCCATGGCACATATATCCCGCTATTAGCATGTATAAATATGTATTCTGCCTTTTCTTCCCAATAACTACCAGTGATCTATTGTTATAGATACTTGAGGCCAAATCATTAGACTTTGTGTACTTGTTTCTACAAAAACATATCACTAACAATTTTACTCTTTCCTGTATCATAAATTTCTCCCTCTGTATTGAATCATTTCTGTCAACATACAAAAAGATACACTCAGTTTTTTCTTATTAAGGAAAATCCTCTGTTAATGAATTGTAAAGACAGTTCTCTGTGTATCTATCACACATTTGCATGTCTCGCAAAGTGAGGCAAATTATTTTTTCAAGGATGTTTGTATAGGAGTCAGCCCTAGCCAATAGAGATAGTGTCTCCTGCCAGAGCAAAAGGGAAAATTTCAGAGATCGCTTTCTAAAGACTCAGGTCCCATAAACTCAGACTTCTTCTATAACTCAAGTCACTGCATGTGGGAGCTGGGGTTCAGAGGACAGACATGAAAATGCTGAAACTATGGCCTCTGCTATTGCTGTGAGTAATAAGCTATCTTTCATCTTTGACCCAATAGTGTTGAGTGTTCTACCATCATTCATGAAATGGCAGCAAGCAAATTTGTAAGATTGCAAGGAAGGTAAAATGCAGAGCCTTAACTTTTATTGACAGCAATCTCATTTCTGTGATACACTATCCTTTGCAGCAAAACTCCTTAAAAATATTGCCTATATTTATGACCTCAAATTTCATTCCTTCCACTTGATTGCATGATGCCGCTGAAACTGCTTCTACCAAAATTTAACTTAAAAATTGCTTAACCCAATGGTCAATTCTTAGATCCCATCTTTCATTATTTATAACCACCATTGGACACTTTTGACCACACTTTTCTTCCAGTTGCAAGATCTTTCTTCACTTGACTTTCAGATCAATACATTATGTTTGTCGTCCTTCCATACGGGATGCTCGTTTTCAGTATCCTTTGTAGAATTCTCTTCATTTTTCTTATCTTTTAAGATTTCATGTTTTAGAATTCAATGTCTTGGTCTTGAAACACTTCTCTTTGCTTTCTATATGCTATTCCTTGAATATCTTTTAGCATCATGGCTTTAATTATCCGTAGGCACTGACAACTAGCATATTTATATCTACAGCCCAGACCTCTCTCTTGAGCTACACACTTACATCCAACTGCTTGACACATCCACTTGGAAGTAAAACTGGTATATCAAACTTAGCATGTCTAAAATTGTACTACTTTTCCTTTCACAACCTTTAATTCTGTATAATGTCAACCACATCCTTTAAATTGCTTAAACCAAGTTTAATTTTTTAAACTTCTCTCTTATTCTCATGCCTAAAATTCAGTCTTTGTCTTTCCCTTCAGTTATATTTAGACCACACATGTTCTTGTCACCCAAATAGCTACACCTGGTCTAAACCACTATCATCTCTTATTTATCTAGATCAGTGGTTCTCAACTTTCCTAATGCCGTGACCCTTTAAAACAGTTCCTCATGTGGTGGTGACCCCCAACCATAAAATTATTTTCGTTGCTACTGCATAACTGTAATTTTGCTACTGTTATGAATCGTAATGTAAATATCTGAAATGCAGGATGTATTTTCATTGTTACAAATTGAACATATTTGATTAATCACAAAAATAATATGTAATTATATAATGTGAAATATTTATTTCTAATTACAAATAAATGAAAGTTTGTCTTGAAGCATGGTGTAGCATGGGTAACAGTCTTAATATAACAGCAGTAAACTACATTGCTACATTTTGCAACAGTATTCGTAAAAAGCCAACGTCAGTGCAACGGTTGTGATTGCTTCTTTCTCACCAGATCAGAAATTCTCAGGGCAGTCTTTGCAAGAGCACAACGAAGATCATCTTCCACAACAAGTCTACTTCTGTATTTAGACTTGATAACCAACAAGCTGGAAAACCCTGTTTCACAAAGATATGTTGTTGGAAATGGAAGAAGAAGGCACAACACAGTCTCAGACAGAACAGGATATGACTACAAACACTTGATACAGAATTTTGTAACTGGCATTGTAGAGAAATCAGTTCTCGCTGCATCGTTGTTAATAAGTTCAATGAACTCCTCTTGTGCTGTCTCAGAAACATCTTCAACTTTGACTGTGAATGGGCTTCTGACAAGTGCAAATGGGGTGTCAGGTAAATTTGGAAAGTACGATGAAATTTCGTCTGCAAGCATGTGCAAGTGTTCTTTCACAGAAATTATCATCGTAATCCTTTTGTCTGGTTCAATGTCATGTTTCTCAAAGAAAGCAGATAAGGTAGGCAACATGTAAATTTTATTTTCATCCAATTTTTTTTTCAAAAGCTGAAGTTTCATTTGGAAAGATCAGATCTTTTCAGACAAATCGAGGCATGTTGCATTTGGTCCTTGCAGTGATAAATTTAACTCATTCAAGATGGCAAAGATGTCAACCAAGTAAGCTATTTTCTGTAGTTCACTTTTATCACCAAAAAGTACTTCGAACTGCGGTCTTCCTTTCTGATTAAAAAACGTTTTGAGTTCATCACGAAGCTCAAAAACACGTTTTAAAATTTTTCCTCTTGACGACCATCTCACTTCAGTGTGAAATAGGAGAGCATTGTTCGGCACATCCAACTCGTTGCACAGTTGCAAAAACAGTCGACTGTTTAAAGTGCTCACCTTTACAAAATTGACACAACTTATGACGCTTTTCATTACGTCTTGTAACTCTTGTGGCAGCATCTTCATTGCTAATATTTGCTGATGAATCATACAGTGAGTTCTGATGACTTTTTTGTGACTCATTCAGTACCAAACATTGAAATCCAGATCGACATCCTAGCATAGCTGGAGCACCATCTGTGCAAACACCACAAACCTTTTTCCCAAGAGATCTTATGCTCTTTCAGAAATGAACCAACTGTGTCAAATACATCACGAGCAGTAGTTGTCATTTCAAGAGGTTTGCAAAAAAAGAAACTCATCTTTAAAGTCGCCATCATTAATATACCTCATGTAAACCAGTAACTGTGAACAGTTTGCAATGTCTAAAGATTCATCAAGCTGAATACTAAATGTTGGAAGTGGAGCAGATTTAATTTCCTGGATCATCTGATCAAGAATATCAGCAGACATGTCATCTATTCTTCTGCAGACAATGTCGTTAGATAAGGAAATTGCACTCAATTTTGTAACAAATTTGTCTCCAATCATAACTCGAATAATGTCTTTGGCTGCTGGCAACAGTAAATCCTCAGCAATGGTGTGAGGTTTCATAGCTCTGGTGATTCTGAGTGCCACCAAATATGAAGCTTCAATGGCTGCTATGTTTTGTTTGTGGTACTTGCCACCAATGTCAAGTCTGGCTTTCTTGAGTCCATCAGCTTTGCTTCTAAAATAGTTGGTATCCTTGCCGACAAAGATCGGATGCTTGCTATCAAAATGGCGTTTTAGTTTGTTCAGCTCCATAGATTCAGCTAATAGAACTTCACAACAAATAACATATTGCGGTTTCTCAATTCCTGCTGTAATTATTGAGGTAAAACCATACTGTAAAAAATTCTCACTATATTTTCTTAATTTTCTTCTCTACACGATCCATTGTCATGGGATGGTTTGCTAATGGAAATAATATATAACAATAGCTTTAATAATACAAAAGATGATACATGGCATAGTTCAGTCAATACAGTTCATTAAAGTTTCCTATGATTTACCATTCTCTGTGGAGTTTTTTTTACATACCTGTTACTATCACAAGGGGGCAGTATTCATATCAACCACAGCTGAATATAAAAAGACCGATCAGCATCCAGATTAAGTTCCCATGGTACAGATATTTTTTTTTTGTAGTAGTTGATGATTTTACAGTACATGATCTTACATTTACCCAGTAATTATAATTCATGAAGTGTCGTTTTACCTCCAAGACTGCTGCTTTCAACACAGTAGCTGCTTTTAACAGAGTAGCTGCTTTCAACACAGCAGCTGCTTTCTACACAGTAGCTGCTCTCTACACATGTTTGACTGGTCCGCATAAGTACATTATGGCGCCAACCCTGTCACATACACCTGTATTTGTACAGGGTGTATGTGATGGGGTTGGTGTGATGATGTAATCACGCTGGGTACTTGTATGTGGGTGTATCTGCATGTGGGCGGACGCGCCTGGAGACGGATAGAGGAGTGGTGTCTCAATTCCTAAGACCATCGAAGATATGTGTTTTCCTATGGTCTTAGGCAATCCCTGTGAAAGGGTCGTTCGACCCCCAAAGTGGTCGCAAACCACAAGTTGAGAACCGCTGATCTAGATCATTTCATTGGCCTCCTAACAGATCTCAATATTTCTGCTCCTCTTCCTAAAGCTTATTCTTGCCAAAGTAGCCATAATAACCCTGCTATCCTGTATAATAAAAATCTCTACATCTGTGCTCAAAACCCTCTGTTGGCTTCCTAACTTACACAAAGTATCAAGCATAATCCTGCTTACAGTGACCAAGAAGACTCTTTACCTCCTATTTTATCTCCTTAACTGTCTGACTCACTCTGTCATATCCATGTTGGTTTCTTTAATGTTCCTTATACATTCTAGACACATTCCATCTTCAAGATGTTTAAACTTCTTCCAGATATCCACAAAGCATACTCCTCCATATCTTTTTAGATTTTGGCTCAACTGTCACCTTTTGTCTTAAACTTACAAGTCCCTGACCCCTAGAACAGTCTGTACAACTCCTTTTTTAATTTTCTTTCTTAGTTCTTACATCATTTTACATAATTTATATTTTATTTATATATTAAGAGTTCTAACGTAAGTTCCATGAGGAAATTGTTTTCTTTAAAAGTCTATATTTCTACATTTCAGCATGTTTTATATTAGCAAAAACTTAAAAGTAACTAGGTCAATAAGAAATGGGCTACACAAACTATAGTTTATTCATTCCATAGAATATTATGAAAAAACAAGTTAGATTTACTAGTATATATACTAACATGAAAAGTTCACAGACATAATGTTGGGTGTAAGTATCAAGTATCAGAAAAACAAGAAAAATTTATCCTATATTTCTGACATTTAGAATAGCCCCTGGATCATAATTGGTGTTCAATAAATATTTAATAGAATGATTTACTTAATATATACATATCTATATAGATAAAAAGCCAGTGACCGGAACGCTATAATGACCATAACAACTGGTCTCTATGATGGCCACTGCAGCCAGCGAACTGGCCTGATCTGGGGGTGGGGCTGGCCAGTCAACCTCCCGTGGCCCCTCCCCCCAGCCAGCCCTGCCCCTGATCGGCCACTCCCACCCCATCAGCCCACAGCCCCTCCCCCTGGCCAAACCCTCCCCTCATTGCCGCCCCTACCCTAAATGAGGGTGGGGCCAGTTGGCCAACCTCCTGCAGCCCCTCCCCCCACATGACCCCTCCCCAGATTGGCCCCCCACCATGATCAGGAGCAGAGCCAGATGGCCCCATCCCTGATGGACCCCCCCCCCCCTATCCGCCTGCGGCTCCCCCAACCAGCTCCGCCACTGATCAGCCCCCTCCACCAATCTGGGTGGGGCTGGCCGGCCAACCACCCACAGTCCCTCCGCCCGGCCGCTGGCCCCTGATGGACACCTTCACCCCATTCAGGGGCAGGGCTGGCCAGCCCACTGCCTACAGACCCTCCCCACTGCTGGCCCTACCCCTAATCTGCCCCCCCACTCCAATTAGGGATGAGGTCCGCTGACCAATCACCTGCAGCCTCTCCCCCCGGCCAGCCCAGTCTTGATTACCCCAATCAGCGGGGGACAGCTGGTCAACCTCCCACTGTCTCCTCCCCACAGGCCCAGCCCTGATCCGCGCCAATTGGGGTCAAGTCGGACGGATCCCACCTGTGCACAAATTCATGCACTGGGCCTCTAGTTTAAATATAATATCTCAGAAACCCTCTCATATATATTATAAAAATTATTGTCTTTTAAATGAAAATCTTGGATAAATACTATTTATCAGACACTGTTCAATAAAATATTTACTTTCATCTAATTAATATCCATAAGTAGCTTATCATATTTTAACTTTCAATTATTCATCACTCTATGTTCTAGTAGATAAGTGAATAGTAAGCTATTTCTATCAAAACTGAGATCACTGCTAGAAAATGGCAAGTGTCATTTTTATTTTATGCAAACATGTTTTTATCTATGTTAACAATCAGATGCTCTCTTTTTGAGTTTTCAAAATTCCTTTCTTATGCTCATTACCCAAGTCTAAATTAGTTACTTCTTTTTCCATATACTATTTTTTTTATAAACTGAGCTTGTTAAAAAAATATTATGCAAGTGTCTATTGATGGAAAGGGGGGATATAGTAAGAGTGCCTAGGAGCACAGGAAGAGGGGGAGAGATTTGATCAGATGGAGGTTATTTTTATATTTTGAATTGTTTCCCTCAGAAAGACACATTGAATACCTAAAGTCTAGTATCTGCGAAAGTGACCTTATTTGAATACAGGGTATTTTGCAAATGTAATCAATTTAAAACAAGGTCATTAGATTGAGAGGTAATCCAAATTCAATCCAGTGCAACAGCCATGACTGGTCTCTTTATAAGACAAGAGAAGAGACATACAGGGAGAATACTACGGGAAGATGGAGGCAGAGATTAGAATGATGTATCTAAGAACACCAAGCTTTGCCAGCCATCACCAGAAGCCAAGGGAGGCATGGAACAGATTCTGAGCCTTCAGAATGGACCAACTCTACCAACACCTTGATTCGGAATTTTAGTCTTCAGAAATCTAAGACAATAAATTTCTGTTGTTTGAAACCACCCAGTTGGTGATATATTATAATGCCAGCCTAGGAATTGAATATAATTAGCATGTCCAGAGAGCAGTGAAGAAGTTCACTATCTACCATTATGTGGGTGAGATACTAAAAAACCAACGGGAGTGGATGCCTAGTCACCGGCGCTGTGTCCTGGGCACTAGTCTCCAAGCCTCACCAGCAACTCCCTGGCTATTGAGTGTGGCATGTGCCCAGCAGGGCTCCTTTACCTGCTCATAACCTGAAGCCTGAGACAATGAGCTTCTCGTGGGTAACACCATTGCACAAGTTAATCATGATGGGACTCTTAAATTTGGTTTTTAAATATGACCCTGGGACTTTGAAAACCTTTGGGGAGAGACATGATGGGCTTATCGGCCTGATTAAATTTAAGTGACAGAAAAATATATATTAATAAACTACTAGAAGAGATTTTTAATGAGATGCATGGATCAAATATCTGATTTCTTAATTTCTATGTATCCCAAAGTGATTATGCATTTCATAAAGTTAAGATTAAATAATTCACTTTCTGATAATAATTACCTTTGCATTATCAAGCTCTGGTGCTTCCCACAGAATAAACCTGAGACTCGGTGTCTATATTTCAATAAGCCCAAATTTGAACCTTTGCACAATGGTTAATATTATGATATCTAGTTATATTTGTGAATCCTAAATACACAGTAAGCAGTGACTTTCAAGATACTTTTAAAGAATTGCAGTCATATCTTTGAAAGACTCATCACTTACTTTCTTTTTTCAGTGAGCATTACAGGAGTAAGTCCACAGACAGCTACACCCATAATGGCAAGTTAAGCGCTTCATCTTCTACAATATATTATTTGAAGCACTACATTTTTCAATTTCTTTCAGGATAAACTGATAAAATTTCTATATTGGCATTAAATTCAGCAATTCCACTAAGTTGAATAATTTTATCTTCACTCTGCAGTTGCTTTGATACCTCTGGGTATTTTCTGGTTTTATCTTTGTTGTCAGAAGTATTTCTGCATTAAACTAGGACCAGAGATACTTTAAACAACTTGATCTTTATTCTACCGGTGCACAGGTTACTGCTTAGACAGAGATTAACAAGCCAGTGAAAGTGCTCTCTGGGGATAGTGAGTCTGCTGTGTGGAGAGGGTCAAATGCATTATCTATTTCAAATTCTAGAGGCTAGAAAACAACTTCCACATGTCCACAGGCCTCTGCAGCTGCTCTT
>NW_005877995.1:3656-8193 GCF_000147115.1 Myotis lucifugus | reverse complement strand
AAAAAATTTTAAAGCAAGGACCTACACAAGGCTACTTTACACAGCATGGCTCTCATTTAAAGTTGAAAGAGAAATAGCTTCCCAGACAAGAAAAAGCTAAAGGAATTAACTACTCCCACCAAACTTGTATTACAAGAAATGTTAAAGGGACTTCCTTAAGAAGAATAAAGGGAAAAAATAGAGAGAAACATAAATATGTATAATGTCAATAAATATGTATCTATCATTAATTACTTTAAATGTAAATGGATTAAATGCTCCAATCAAAAGACATAGGGCAGCTGAATGGGAAAGAAGACAAGATATGCTATCTACAAGAGACCTACTTCAGATTGAAAGACACATAGAGACTGAAAGCAAAGGGGTGGAAAAAAGATATTTAATGCAAATGGAAATAAAAAAAAGCTGTGATAGCATAACTTACATCAAACAATATAGACTTTAAAACAAAGGCTATAATAAAAGACAAAGTAGGCCACTACATAATGATGAAGGAATCAATACAAGAGGATATGACCCTTGTAAACATTTACGTACCCAACATAGGAGTACCTAAATATATAAAACAAATATTGATGGACATAAAGAGATAATTTAACAGTAATGCAGTCATAGTAGAGGACTTAAACACCCCATTGACATCACTGGATAGATCTTCCAGACAGAAAATCAACAAGGAAACAGTGGCCTTAAACGACACACTAGACCAGATGGATTTAATTAATATTTTCAGAACATTTCATCCCATAGCAGCAGAACATAGATTCTTCTCAAGACATGGAATATTTCCCAGGATAGACCACATGTCAGGCCACAAAACAAGTCTCAACACATTTAAGAAGACTGATATTATATCAAGCATCTTATCTGACTACAATGGTATGAAACTGGAAACCAATTACAAGAAAAAAACTGAAAAACACACAAACACATTTAGTAAAGACAATAACATGTTACTAAACAATTAATGAGTTAACATTGAGATCAAAGAAAAACCTCAAAAGATACCCTGAGACAAATGAAACACAACAACCCAAAATCTATGAGACATAGTGAAAGCAGTCCTAAGAGGGAAATTCAGAGCATTGCAGGCCAATCTCAAAAAAAAAAACAAGAAAATTCTCAAATAAGTAATCTAAACTTACACTTAAAGGCAGTAGACAAAGAAAGCCCGAAGTGACTAGAAGGAAGAAAATAAAGATCAGAACAAAAATAAACAAAATAGAATCTAAGAAATACAAAAGAGCAATGAAATATAAACAAGACTGATAAACCTTTAACCAGACTCATCAAGAATCAAAGAGAGAGAACTCAAATAAATAAAATCAGGAATTAAAGAAAAATAACAACTGATACCACAGAAATACAAAGGATTACAAGAAAATATTACAAACAACTATATACCAACAAATTGAACAATTTGCAAGAAATGGATAAATTTCTAGAAACATATAATCTTCCAAGACTGAATCAAGAATCAGAAAATCTGAACAGACCAATTACAGCCAACAAAATTGAAGCACTAATAAAAAAAAAAACAAAAACAAAAACAACAACAAAAAATCTCCAAACAAAAGTCCTGGACCAGATAGCCTCACGGGTAAATTTTGCCAAACATTTAAAGAAAAAACTAACAATTTTTCTTCTGAAATTATTCAAAAAATTCAAGAGGAGGCCAGCATTATCTTAATTCTAAAAACCGGATAAAGACACTACAAATAAAGAAAATTATAGGCCAATATTCCTGATGAGCATAGATGCAAAAATCCTCAACAAAACATTAGCAAAACCAATTTAGTAATACATTAAATAGATCATATATCATGATCAAGTGGGATTTATTCCTGGGACGCAAATGTTGTACAAAATCCACAAATAAATTAACATGGTACACCACATAAACAAAATGAAGGATAAAAACTATAGGATCATATCAGTAAATGCAGAAAAAGCATTTGACAAAATCCAATATCCATTTATGATAAAAACTCTCAGAAAAGTGGGAACACCGAAAACATGCCTCAACATAATAAAAGCCATATATGACAAACCCAGAGCTAACATCATACTCAATGTGGACAAACTAAAAGCAATTCTTTTAAGATGTCCATTTTCACCACTCTTATTCAACATAGTAGTGGAATTCCTAGCCACCACCATCAGACAAGAAGAAATTAAAGACATCCAAATTGGAAAGGAAAAATTAAAATTGTCATTATTTGCAGATGACATGATACTGTATATAGAGAACCCTAAAGATTACACCAAAAAACACAAGAACTGACAAATGAATTTAGTAAAGTAGCAGAATACAAAATAAATATTCAGAAATTGGTTGCATTTTTATTCACCAACTAGAGGCCCGGTGCACGAAATTTGTGCGGGGGGGCGTGTCCCTCAGCCCAGCCTACACTCTCTCCAATCTGGGACCCCTTGAGGGATGTCCGACTGCCTGTTTAGGCCCGATCCTGGTGAGATCGCACAATCCAGGACTTCTGGCTCCTAACCACTCGCCTGCTTGCCTGTTTGCCCCAACTGCTTCTGCCTGCCAGCCTGATCACCCTCTAACCACTCCCCTGCCAGCCTTATCGATGCTTAACTGCTCCCCTGTCGGCCTGATTGCCCCTAACTGTCCTCCCCTGAAGGCCTGGTCGCCCCCACTGCCCTCCCCTAAAGGCCTGGTTGCCCCCAACTGTCCTCCCCTGCAGGCCCTGTCACCCCTAACTGCCCTCCCTTGCCAGCCTGATCATCCCTAACTTCCCTCCCTTGCCAGCCTGGTCGTCCCCAACTGCCCTCCCCTGCAGGCCTGATAGCCCCCAACTGCCCTCCCTTTCAGGCCTGGTCCCTCCCAACTGCCCTCCCTGCCGGCCATCTTGTGTCCATATGGGGCAGCCATCTTTGACCACATGGGGGTGGCCATCTTGTGTGTTGTGGTGATGGTCGATTTGCATATTACTCTTTTATTAGATAGGATAATGAACTATCAGAAAGGGAAACTAAGAAAACAATCCCATTTACATTTGCATAAAAATAATACAGTACCTAGGAATGAATTTGACCAAGGATATAAAAGACTTGTACTTGAAAAATTAGAAGACACTGAGGGAAGAAATTGAAGAAGATACAAATAAATGGAAGCATATACCATGTTCATGGGTAAGAATAATTGATATCATTAAAATGCCCATATTACCCAAAGCAATCTATATATTCAATGCACTTTCAATAAAAATACCCATGGAATTTTTCACAGAACTAGAACAAATAATTAAAAAATTTATATATGGAACCATAAAAGACCCCTAATAACCTTAGCAATTATGAGAAATAAGAATAAAGTTGGAGGGATTACACTACCTGATATCAAACTATACTACAAGTTTATAGTAATCAAAACAGCATGGTACTGGCATATAGACACATAGATCAATGGAACAGAATAGAGAGCCCAGCAATAAATCCATGCCTATATGTCAATTAATATTTGACAAAGGAAGGAAGAACATACAATGGGGTAAAGACAGTCTATTCAATAAGTGGTGTTGGGAAAACTGAACAGATACAAGCAAAAAAAATAAAAGTAGACCACCTTATTGCATTATATACAAGAATACACTCAAAATGGATTAAAGACTTAAATGTAAGACTCAAAACCATAAAAGTCCAAGAAGAAAATCTAGGCAGTAAAATCTCAGACATTTCTCTTAGCAATACTTTTTTCTGATATATCTCTTTGGGCAGTGGGAACAGAAGAAAAAATAAACAAATGGGACTATATCAAACTAAAGTTTTTCCACAGCAAAGGAAATCATCAACAAAATGAAAAGAAAACCCACTGAATGGGTGAACATATTCTCTGAGACATCTGATAAGGGGTTAATATCCAAAATTTATAAGGAATTTACACAACTCAACACCAAAAAAGCAAACAATCCAATTAAAAAATGGGCAGAGGACCTGAATAGATACTTCTCCCAAAAGGACATACAGGTGGCTAGTAGACATATGAAAAGTTGCTCAACATCACTAATCATCAGAGAAATGCAAATTAAAGCCACAATGAGCTATCACCTTACATCTGTCAGAAGGTTATCATCAATAAATCAACAAATAATAAGTGTTTTCAAGGATGTGGAGAAAAGGGAACCCTTGTGCACTGCTAGTGGGATTGCAGACTGGTCCAGCCACTGTGGAAAACAATGTGAAGATTCCTCAAAAAATTAAAAATAGAACTTCTATATGACCCATTGATTTCAGTTTGGGTATTTGTCCAAAAAATCCTGAAACACTAATTCGAAAGAATATATGCATTCCTATGTTCATTGTAGCCAAGATCTGGAAATAGCCCTAGTGCCAATCAGTAGATGAGTTGATAAAAAAGCTGTGTTACATGCACACCATAGAATACTGTGCAGTAGTAAATGTCAGGACTGACCAGCAGACCCTGAGCAATGGATGAATGATCATTCTGACACACATTTCTGTGAAAGAAGGGCTAAGGGACTGCCTGGCTAAAGGAACCAACAGCCCCATTGCC
>NW_005877995.1:0-3556 GCF_000147115.1 Myotis lucifugus | reverse complement strand
CAGGGTAAGTATCCTTGAGAAAATACATGTATCTGTAGTGTCTTTTAAACAAGGGCCTTTGAAGAATAAACATAAAGATTCCAGCAAAACCCGGGGGCTCAGACTTGTTTGGAAAAGTCAAGGCAGGGTCTGCTGCCTTTGGCAAGGTCCCCCTAGAGGCCTCTGACCTTTCAGAGATTCCTCCTTACAGACTTTCCAACCAAGTCCCGTGCTTCCCCACAAGTAAAAAAGAAGGCACTCTTACCTTTTGCGATGGCATAGATGGACCTAGAGACTATAATCTTAAGTGAAATAAGTCAGTCAGAGAAAGATAAAGACCATATGATTTCACTTATATGTGGAATCTAATGAACAAAATAAACTGATGAACAAAATAGAACCAGAGGCATAGAAATATAGAACAGACTGACAAATGTCAGAGGGGAGGTGGGGGAAACTGGATGAAAGAAGGTGAAGGGATTAACCAAAGAACATATATGCATAACCCATGGACACTGATAGCAGTGTGGTGATGGCCAGAGGGAAGGGGGCCAGGGTGGAGGTGGGCAAAGTGGGAGGGAATGGGGACATCTGTGATAGTCTAAACAATGAAAATAAAGTTATAAAAGGTATATGGAAGCAACCAAGTGCCCATCAATAGACGACTTGATAAAGAAGTGGCACATATATATAAAGGAATATTATTTGGCCATAAAAATGAAATTTTACCATTTGCCACAGCATGGATAGACCTAGACAGTTATTATGCTCAGTGAAATAAGCCAGTCAGAGAAAGACATATACCACATGATCTCACTTACATGTGGAATCGGAAGAACGCAATAAACTAACAAAATGGAGACAGAAATATCAGTGGAAATAGGGGGACCACTTTGTAAAGTATATGATAATCACTGTTTACACCTAAAACTAACTCAAAATAATATTTAAAGTAAACTGTAATTGAAAAATAAAATTTGAATTAAAAAAGAAAGTTTGTGGCATGGTTCCCAGCAAATCGCTAGCTGCTGTAGTTGTTTATCTTTGAAGACAAAGATTCTAGAGGGTGCAGTGCAGGAGGCAACAGCCACACATCTCAAGCCTGAGTCTCTAGCCTTTGCCTGGCAGGATTCTGCAGGTTCGTATGTGTCCTGTGTAGAGAAGTGGGCTCATGGGTCTGGGAGGAGTGTGGTCTGCCTGGACTTTGCAGTCCTCTTTCCTCATTGTCCCACTGAACTGCCCCAAATGTTTGAATGAGACAACCCCAGTGTGTGATCAGACACAGGCTTAGCAAGAAAGCACATTTCACAACAGCATCAACTGTGGTAATACTTGTGGTGATGATGGTGGGCCAGGCATGCTAGTGCCTTACTGTACCCTTAAAGATAAACCTATGCAGTCGATATCAATTCTAGTCCCATGTTTTACATGAGGAAACTAAGACTTTAAATGGGCTGGATAACTTGCCTTATATTTCAGAGTGTTCCTTAGACTGGCTGCCATTTTTCTTCCTGTCTTCACTGCTCTAATGCTTTTCCCCATGGGCTGTGTGTGTGTGTGTGTGTGTGTGTGCACACCTCCCCCACGCAAGTGCTCAAGCAGCCACACACACACTGACAAGCATGTCACATGCATGCTATGGCTCACCAATGCCCACAGGCCCCCATGCCTGCCTGCTCAACAAGGGAAACCTCACTGAGAATGAGTCAGGGGAAGGAGAAGGCCAGCAGGGAAGAGGGAAAAGGATACGTTTGAGAGTATTTTCCAGCTGAATGAATGTAACTATTTCAGACCCATATTGTGTTACCAGTGAAGTCAGTCGGGGTCATAGGTTAGAGTCCCAAAGCTCCTGCAAGTTCAGCATTTTGTGCAGACAGATGTGTTCAAATTGTTCTCTAATTTTTCTCAGGCCTAGGCTGTGACTTCAGACCTTATCTGTGACCTTGGGAAACCCCTGGACATCTCTGGTCCTCAATTTCCTTATCTGCAAAGAAGCCCCCCAAACCCTAAATCTTGCTTATCTACCTCAAAGGGCTATCATGAGGCTCAAATGAGAAAATACAGAACTTGCTTTCAAACAAATTCTGGGATGAAAGAGGGTGGAGTTGACGGGAAAGAGCTCACAGACAATGAGCTCTTGAAAAGTGAGGCTAGGCAAATTCAAGTGCTCTGTCTTATCCACCACCCTCTGTAGAAGCACCAGGGCTGGGATTGCCCAGGCAGCCTGGGAACTACTGAGTGCTGTCACTTTAAAAGTAGAGCAAAGTGTTCATCAGCTGGGCTATTTTTTCAGGTGTGTTCTAATTGTACTAATTAACTCTAAGGTAGATTTTAGCACTCCAGCCTCCATTGCTACCTTCAAATGCCAAAACAAATCTTGCCATAATTACCAGCAATCCTTTTCATTACCGGCTGCCTAATTATCCTATTAATAGCACATCCTAAGAGACAGTATTTGCTTGGCAGGCAAATATTTGTTTTTAAATGAGCAAACACAAAGACAAACTGCTCTGTTTGCAGAAGGATTCCAAATGCAAAATGGTTGATGTTCATGCAAAAAATAATAATCTGAGTAAAACAAAATGCTTAATCCATGTGAAGCATTTAAGCATTCATATATATATATAAAACTAGGGGCCCAGTGCACAGGGGTGGGGGGAGTCCCCTCAGCCTGACATGCACCCTCTGTCACATTCTGGGACCCTGGCCGCTCCAGGGTTAGGCGCAGACTTACAGGCTCAGGGTGGCCTGGCTCCCGAGGACACCTGTCCCGGGGACACAGGCCTTTTGACTCTGGTGCTCATGCAAGCAGCCCAAGAACCTCCACCAGCTCCCTGCCCGGTGCCTGTGTATGCAAACTAACCTGCCATCTTTGTGAGGTTAATTTGCATACTCACTCTGATTGGCTGGTGAGCATAGCAGAGGGATGGTTAATTTACATGTTTCTCTTTTATTATATAGGATAAAAGCATAATATGCTAATTAGACCAGATGTCCTTCCGGATGGCCTTTCAGACGAAGCCGGGGCTGCAAGTGAAGCCTGGGTCCCGGGTGCCTGCCGGTAGCAAGAAGGAAACCCATGCAGGTTGCCAGAGGGAAGCCAGGGTCCCAGGTGCCAGAGGGAAGCCAGTGCCGGCAGCTGGGGGAAGGAAGGCCTACTCTTGCACAAATTTCGTGCATCAGGCTTCTAGTATACTAAAACAAGGGTAATATGCTAATTAGATTGGACATCCTTCTGGACAAAGCCACAGTGGCAGGGGCTGAGGCAGAGGTACTTAGGGGTGATCAGGCAGGGGGGAGCAGTTAGGGGCCGATCAGGCAGGCAGGGGAGAGGGTTAGGGGCAATCAGGCCAGCAGGGGAGGGTGGTTAGGAACGATCAGGCAGGCAGGCTGGTGAGCGGTTAGGAGCCCGTGGTCCCGGATTGTGAGAGGGATGTCCGAATGTCAGTTTAGGCCTGATCCTAAACCGACAGTTGGACATCCCCTGAGGGGTCCAGGATTGGAGAGGGTGCAGGCCAGGCTGAGGGACCACCCACCCCCCACCCCCCCATGCACAAATTTTGTGCACCAGGCCTCT
>NW_005877994.1:0-8094 GCF_000147115.1 Myotis lucifugus | reverse complement strand
TTTTCTTTCCTAGATTGTTGGTGTCCCTCCTAATGCAGCTAAAATATCCTAATTGAAACATAAATCAAACCACAGGTTTTTTTGCTAAAAAGTTATTAATGGATCTCTAATGTCCAAATCCATTACTTGACCCTTATTTACTGATAGTTTCACCTCTGACCACTCCTTCTCTTACAATTTAGTAATACACATTTTATTCAGTAGAGTTTCACACTTACATTCTGATGTGCTTCGTCGCCTTATTCGTTACCTTGGCATGAGTGACCTGCCTGTGTAATTTTCACCTGACCAACTTCATCGTTTATGATAAATTAACTGGAACCAAGTTACATTTATTAATCTACTTGAGCTAAATCCTTTCATGCTTCCTCAGTACCCTACTCCCTTGTATATCTCTGTCTTTGCATTATTAGACATTATGTATTGTCTTTCTCTCTCTTTGGACTCTAAATTCCCTGAGACCATTTTTGTATTCTCAACAAGTAGCATAATGCCTAACATATAATTGACTCATAATAAATATTTGTTAAGATGAATTAAATTCACAGAGCATGATGCATTATTATTTAAGTAATTCTCATGCAAATATTTAAAATAGTCATGACTGATATTATTATTCTTATTTTACATATGAAAAAGCTGAGGCAAAAAAGAGTTCCAGTGACTAACTCCCAATCACATGTAGAGTAAGAGGTGATGCTGGGACTAAAATCCAGGTCTTCTACCATCAGATTTTATTCTCTTTCCATATACTTCACTGGTTTTCTAGAACATGGATACCATCTAATTATAGTTCTGTTCTCAGCTTTTGCACTGAACTCACTGTTACATTAGACAGGTCACAGAAGCACATCTGGTTTCAATTTCCTTATTGTAAAACGTGAGCACTAAACCGGACTCTAGAGTCCTGCCCTTTGGTTTCTGGTCTTCTGGAGCCAAAGTAAGCAGTTTGTTTGTATACAGCACTATGGTCCTCTTCTTTTACACTGCTACATATTCTTTTCCATAATATTGACAATTGGAGTTAAATTTTTGCTCAGATTCAATTGGTTCATTTGTTGGGATATTGAGAGAGTCATCTCTGTAGCTCTACTCTTGCTTTCCTTGGGTTTGGACCAAATGAAATAGAAGGCAAGAGTTATCAGGTGGAGAGAGGAAACGTTATTATTGAAAAAGGCCAAATTGAAACATGCAGTTTAGTGTGGCAGTTAATATAAACCTCCTAAGCCTTGGAATAATCCCAACGTACAGCTTCCTACCACTCTAATTAAATAAGCAAAAAGCAAAACAAATAAACAAATAAGAAACCAATCACATATTTGAAGATAAGATGTTCTATTCATTACCTTCCTTAATACACAAACATGACTAATGGCAATCATCACAAACCAGATAACTCAATTTTCTTTCATGGTGTATCAGTTATTTATTGCCATAATAAAACTGTGTAACAAAAAATCCTGAAACTCAGTGGCTCAAAGCAATAAAACATTTATTTAGCTCATCAAATGAAGGCAATATATATGAGCTCAGCTTGGGATTCTTTTGGTCACAATTGGATAGCTTTATATGTCTGGGATTGGATTGTCTATTGATTCGTATAGGATGATGTTATCTAAACTGTTGGAATGACGAGTACAATGCACATGGTTTGCTTCTGCTCCATGAGACTCTCACATCTCAAGCAGATTAGCCTGAGCATGGTCTCATGATGTGACATGGGTATAAGAAGAAGCAAGTCAAATTGTTCAACAGAGAAGAAAAAATGCACAAATGTTTTTTGAGACGCTGATTGCATTACATTAACTTCAGTCCCATCACCTCAAGAAAGTCATGTGCCCAGGCCCAGAGTAAGTGTAAGAGGATGTAGTTATAGAGAGGCACAAAGAAATGGGGCCATTAATCAGTCATATATTGGGAAATAAAGGTTGGGAAATTGGTCAGAAATATTTAAAGATTAATTATTACCATGGAAATTAAAACTAAGATGAGATTATCTATGTATATACATCAGAATAGCCTCATAGAAAGCAACTAGTTTTAGCATTTTCTTAAGGAAGTATAAAGTCATAAGCTTACTAAGTTTTTGGACCATGGAGTTTTTCATAGAATATATAGCATGGTTTTAAAGGCACAGATGACCAGATAAGAGAATGAAATCAACCAAATCTTTGAACCGTACTCAGTTAAACTCAGCACACCTATAGGGAAACAAACAAATTTCTCCATCATATACTGTATAGCATGAAGTAGTGATTATATGTGAAATGGTACATAAATGCAATGATACATATAGAAATGGAAATGTAAATTCTTATCAAACTTTCCAACAGATAATAATCATAAAATGTGGACAAAATATTTTTTAAAAACTAGTTGAAGATACAAGAGTGACCAAAATCAAACAGATCCAGCAGAACTCTGCAATAAAAAGGTAACAGAGCTACTGAAACATACAATATTCAGCTGAATGAACAAAGTCTTTCACAAAAGAACACATGATATGTGATTCCCTTTACATGAAGTTAGAGAACAGGAAAAACTAATTCCTGCTGAAAATAATTAGAATTGTTGCCTTTATGGGACTGAAAGTTTAGATTTACTATGAGGAGGCAAGAGGAGACTTCCTAGAGTGTAGGAAGGGTCTGGATCTTGATGGGAGTTTGAGTTTCGCAATTGCATGTGTTTGTCAAAATTTATCAAATGATACATTTATTTGTGCATTTCATTTATGTAAATTTTACCTAAAAATAAACCATAGACAAATACTAAACTCTGGTTAATAATATGCATATAGATAGGCTAAAGTGAACTGATGCTTATAACTTTGAGATAAAACAAAAATAATGGATTAATAGCTAGAAGAATTGCTAGATTGATAGATATGTAAGAAAGCAAGTATAGTAAAATGTTTATCACAAAATCTAGGAGATATATATATATTTTTTTCAATATAAGTCTATGGGTTTTGTGTCCATAGAAAAATACAAAACCAGACATTAAGTTGCATACAAAATCCTTTCTCTCTCCAAGTTTTAGGGTTTTGGTATTCATTGGATCTTACCATAATTAACTCTCTTCCCTTTGGCTGAATTATTTTGAAAAATGGTATGCAGTCAATTGTGCAAATAGTATTCTGATGCTACCAGTTAATCAGATATATGCTGATATGATTAAGACACAGCCACTTACTTTAAGCCAGATCATTACAATGTAAGGATTTCATCATCTTGAGGAGGAGGTAATATGTTACACTTAGTGGTTAATCTCCATGGGCTTTAGAATCACCTAAGGTCAACCTCTGTTTCTTAGTGTGTGATCTTGGATAAATTTCTCAAGTTTTATCAGCCTTGGTTTTCTCACCTCCATAGTCTGCATTGTCCAATGCAGTAACCACTGGGCACATGTGATTGTTAGACACTTGAAATGTGGCTAGTCCAAACTGCAATGTGCTGTAAGTGTGAAATACACAATTTGAGGATATTTAGTATAAAAAAGAATATATAATACCATTAATATTATTAAATATTGAATATATGTTGAATTGATAATATTTCAGATAGATACATTGGATGAAATAAAAAAAACTATAATTAACATTAATATTACCTGCTTTACCTTGAAACAGTTTATATATCAGAATTATGGTGAAAATTAATTAAGAAAAAGTTTGTTAAGTTGGTAACAAAGAGTTAACACAGTGAAGACTCAATAAATATAAGCCATCATATATATTTTTATGAACAATATACACTCATAGTAGTTATGAAATTAAGAAGTGTACATTCAAAGTACTTTGCATAAATTATCAGTTGATACTTAAAAATCAAGTTCTGATATTTTTCGAATATATTTACATCCATATTGGACATAATAAAGCTAAAAACATAGCTTAAATTAGTGGTGCTTATAAAGATTTATAAATATCTATGAAATAAACACTGCCATTATTCTAAAAATAAATTACTATTTTTAAAAGAAAATTAAACAACGTTCAATGTGACCAAAAAATCAACTCTATCTTTATTTACAGTTTATGAGAGAAACTAAGAATCTCAATTTACATTCTTGTAAATTTTCACCATGGTCACTGACAGCTAAGAAATAATTTTCCTGAGCTACATCTACCATTAGCATGGGCTATAGGCCAGGGTATTTTTTCTTCAATCTTAACTTTGGCTTTCTCACTTTTCCTTCTCTCTTTCTCTCTCTCTTCAACTCAGATTGAGAGGGATCAAATTGAAAAATGGCAGATAGTTTAAAGGAATTCCCCCAAACCCAATCAATCCTTTATTTGATTATCTAGATATATAAAAGTGATAAAACTGTACAAGTTCATACATGACTGATCTGATTATCTTTTCAAAGGCGACATTGATTGTCTCTGCTGTAATTAGTCCAAAAGGTTAAAGTTTCTCAACTAAAAAACATGCTATCTTATTTTTCCTTTTTCACTCGTCAGTAATTAGTACAAAATTACTTGATTTTATTTTCATTGTCATGAATAGACGTGCTTGGATGTCATTGAAGCTGGCCTCGTTAGGCTCAGAAAGATGTCTTAGGCATGTTAAAGCAAAAGGCAAAGCACAGACATTGTTAATTAGCAGTGGGGCACTCATGCAGACTCTTGAAACAGAATAAGCTGTGCTCAAATTCGTGCTCTATCATTTATGAACTGTGTCTTTTGGCTGTTATATCTAAGGTCTCAGTTTTCTCATATATAAAATATGTCATGAATTTTGTGTAATGATTAAATGCATAATTCATAAAATATACTTACTATGGTTCCTAGGATATAACATATACTCAATGCATATTAGTTTTTTGTTATTATAGTCATTATTATTAATAAATACATATAGTGAAAATGATAGACCCAATGCTTTCCATATTTTAAGAGGTTAAATTGGAAGTCATTATTCCAATTGGAAGACAATAAAATTCAGAGTTTAAAAAAAGTGAGATAAGTTGAGTTCACAGAATTTATTAATATTTGATCTTTTGCAAATTATTTAATCTCTGAGAATTGTAAGTAGGGCTAACAATACCTGTCTCAAAACAATATATGAAAAATATGGTGGTACTAAGGAGAGCAATAGATACATACTAGAAATTCAATGAATGATAACCTCTCTCTCTTCTTAAATTTTATTCAATTGAATACCTGAAAAAGAGATTTTGTTTTTTTTTTTATATATGGGCCTTTAGGTAATGACTTTGGAGCAAAATTTGGTCTCATAAGTTTGAACTAATAAATGTCACTTTTGAAAAAAATAATTAGGGATGATAGAGAACCTCACAAATATTTCTAAAATTCTAATATGGATGTAGTTTGCCAACAAATAAAATTATAAAGGTTTTATAGAAATAACTATGTTATAGATGTGTTACTGAAATATCTCAAATTCACAGTGAGATGGAGATTGGCCATAAGTACCTGAAGTTCCCAAATTTTATTAAATTATTTTCTTCACACGTTTTTAGCAGATAATATTTATGAGTGATTTTGCTTCATGGCATTCACCTTCAAAACCTTAATTAATTGGTTGTTGAAAATTGAAATTGCTTGATATTTATTTTTAAATAAGAGAATTTGTTTTTAATTCTCAAATTCTTCCCTTCAAGTAATTTTTCTTTAGGCTTTTGGCTGGGTTTGGATGAACTAGGATAAAGTTATTACAAAGAGTATGTTCCACCCATAGCCAAACAAAGAGAGAGTTTACTTTGAAATTTAGAGGGTAAAACATTGATTTTCCTTCTTACATGAAGATTGGTGTAGTGCCAAAAAACTCACTGGTTTATATTCAGATTGGAAAATAAAAGTTGCAACTTTTAGCCCTAACTGGTTTGGCTCAGTGGATGAAGCTTTGGCCTGAGCACTAAAGGGCCCCAGGTTCCATTCAGGTCAAGGGCATGTACCTGGGTTGCGGGGCTTGATACCCAGTAGGGGATGTGCAGGAGGCAGCTGATTGATGTTTCTCTCTCATCAATGTTTCTAACTCTCTATCCCTCTCCCTTCCTCTCTGTGAAATAGATAAAATATATATATTTTAAAAGTCACAATTTGTAAAATTATGATATCTCTCTCTCTCTCTCTCTCTCTCTCTATATATATATATATATATATATATATATATATATATATATATATGAAATATAACTTTTACTTATTTATTTTTCAAATTCATTAAACTTAGACAATATTTCCCAATAATCTCACCTGAAATATACAATGTCCCTGCTCTGGTTATTAGATACATGGTAGATAAAAAGAAAATAAATCACTCAACCTGATCTTTCTTAAATAAGAATATAGTGCCTTTATATTGCAGACCTTCTATATTGCAGTACTTTAAGCAAAATAATTATAATGGAATTAAAGACTATTTCAAATGTTTTAAAATTTTTCATATTTTTTCAAAAATATTGGTTGAGTTTTATTGTGGATTTGCATACTTGAAGAACTTCTAGGTATTTTTAAAGCCCACAATAAAACTTTTTTGGGAAATGTGCTCTTATGCTAGTTGTTTTACCATAAATAGTCTACATTTACATTTTATACCATATTGGAAATTTTAAGAATATTTGAAATGTTAAAGACATACTTAGATACTGTGTTCATGCATACCAATATTTAATTATTATGTGGACACACTAAATAATGAATATCAAGTCGATATGTTCATCTAGAGATTAACATGTCTTTGGCTCCCTTGATTTTAATTTGTACATGTACATTGTTTGCTCACTTGGCTCTTGGGACCTGGTGGCTTCTTGTTATACATTTCCAAGTATCTACTTTGGAATCTTCAGATCAAATCCCTCTAAGACCTCAGTTTGTCTCCGGGGATATCTTAAAATTTATTACTCATACCATATAACATTGAAAGGAAGGAAAAGAATATAATATAATTTTTCTATATGTTACATTCCTATAGACATTCCTCATCTTTTCCCTTTTATCTCCAAGGCATTTTCTCTGCTGGTCAGTCACATTTGTTCTTTTCTGTGGACTCTCTGATTTTTAGTTATTTCTTAAGTAAATCTCTTTTATTCTTCCCATGCTGAAATTCTGGATAACAGCCATGTTACCTAACATTATTAGTTAACGCAGATTATTAGTTAGGAATTGTCTCATCCCATCATCCTAATTATGTGATGCTGAACTCTTAATTCTTATTTGTAGCTTTTGTGCACTACACAAAATATAGCTAATCTGGGTTAAGTCTGAAAGTCCTACTGTGTGAGAAGCAACTGAGTGTTATAAGCAGGAGTATAATTCAATATGTATGTTTCTTAGTAAACCAGTCAATGTATATGGTATTAAAGAAATGGGGAGGGGGGGGGAAGAACCATAATACATTTGTTCCCGCTAATAGAAATGATTCAGTCCTTGCTGAAAATGTCCCTTACTTAAAATTTGGGCATTCCATTTATATAAACGGCTGTTTCACCTCAAAGTTTTGGAGGAATACATTCACCTTATAAGATCTAGGAAAATGTGAAGAATGATGCTGTATTACTAGCTTTTAAAATGTGGAGTATAAAAAACAGATGCCTGAGGTACACCAATACATCCATTGTGAATACCATGCTGTCACCACACCTCTGGCACATCTCCTGCAGGCCCTGTTTCATCTGTCATTGCTAATACATTTCATTTTTAAAAGAAATAAAACAGAGCAGACCATGCTCCTGAATGCATTTTTCTGTTTAAAGGCCTCAAATGTGCTCCCATTATTATTTTAAGTAATTAACTCACAGTATTGGGCAGTTTCTGGCTCAAAGAGCAGTTTTAATGTTTTCTCTAATGTTATAGTATCTCTGGTATGTAGATGATAAAAACAGTCCACATTCTAGATAAGCCTTTGAACAACTCCTTAAAGTGAACTTTCTCCTGTTGAAGAGAGCTGTCATTTCCCTCTCATCTCTTGGATAGCGAGATTTGGGAGGTCTCCTTACAAATTAACTCTGGAGGGCCACATTTGTTGCTCGGATGGTCTACGTTTACTGACTTTGGAGCATGCTTGCCACAAGTATCTGAATCCCTTAAGCACTGACAAATCTGCAATTCCAAGTGAGTTTTAAAAATCA
>NW_005877993.1:0-8095 GCF_000147115.1 Myotis lucifugus | reverse complement strand
ACTCTAGCAGTATATGAGAATACTTAGACAAATGTATATTTTCTCATTAAATAAATAATACATTCAATTCAAAATAGGATGACTAGAATACCACAATATTGTCTATACAGAACGTTCAGTAAATAACCATAAACAAATTGGTGTACTCTCCAAACTAGACTCTCAGACAATTGAGTACCTGATCACAGATGTATCAATATTAATTAAATAAGAGTAAGATTAAAAAAGAAATGCATTTACGCTTCAAGTCTGCCTAACATTCCTGTGTTTAAAAACATAATATAGATTAACTTAAAAAAGTTAAGCATTATGCAGTCCCCTTCATTGTCTACTTTCAGTGTTAGGGACTCAGAGCATGTAACAATCAGAACACTGGTCAACTCTCAATCTGACATTTTCAGGTTTTGTTCTCAGAGTCTTTATAAGCCATCAGTACCTCTTTGATACCATCTTCTTACAGTGAGTATATCACAAAATATATTTGTGCATTAAAAGAGCACTAGGGAGAAAGTTCTATAAAAGGAATTGGTGGTGGTGGGGACCATTGTTTATGTTATTGGAAGAACAGTTTCTCAAATATACCACCGGAGAAAGAGTTGAAGACCAAAAAAAAAATGCTCATAATTGTGCAGTCTTTAGAACTTTTAGTTTGCACATGATTTAAAAGTATTAGAGAATCAAATGTGGAGTAGAGAGAAGTTCTGGAGGAAGCCTAAAATTATCCAAAAATATTGCATTGAAAACATGTCAAAACAACTTGTGCTATAGCTCCTTGTGTGAGAAGAGAGAAAGCAAGACATCAAAAATCTATTTGAAGAAATAATGACAAAAAACTTTGCAAACCTGGTAAAAGAAAAAGAAACCCAAACAGGCCTACACCAAAACACATCATAATTAAAATGGCAAAGGTTAAAGACAAAGAGAGAACCTTAAAAGCAGCAAGAGAAAGACAGTTACCTAAAGGGATGTTCCATAAAACTGTCAGCTGATTTCTCAATGGAAACATTTCAGGCCAGAAGGATTGACATGAAATCCTTTCAAAGTGATGAAAAAGGGAAGGACTTACAACCAATACTACTTTACCCAGCAGTACTTTAAAAAAATATATATATGTTTTTATTGATTTCAGAGAGGAAAAGAGAGGGAGAGAGAGAGATAGAAACATCAATGATGAGAGAGAATTATTGATTGGCTGCCTCCTGTACAACCCAACTGGTCAGCAAATATATAACCCGGGATGTACCCTGACCAAGAATCAAACTGTGATTTTTTGGTTCATGGGTCAATGCTCAACCAATGAACCGGCTAGGCCCCAGCAGTACTTTTTAATATTTACTTTAATATTCTTATTTGAATTTCAAATTATAAGAATTCAGGATGGAGTTTTGAACCACTCCCTACTTTATAGAGCTATAAAAACCTAAAACAAAGGATTTGATCATTAATGGAAACAGATTAAAATGTTGAGTTTTAAATTTGGCATTAAATTCTATAGTATAAAGTTAGTTATTTTGAGGTAAAGGAATTGATATAGTCATGGAAATGTTATGTCATATAAAAAATCTTCTCAAAGGTGTTTCTTTGTGTTTATTAAGTAACTTAAATAGACTTGTTCTTTCTAAAATAGATTTCTTTGTATTTTCTTTCTTTACATTTAATGTTCTTTAGTAGCTCTTAACAATGATTCACTGGTTCCAGAGTTTATTATCCTGATTGAGAATATGTGAAATGAAGTACCTCAGCCACTTGAGTTGTAAAACTACCACATCATTTAGCTTGGGAAATGGGATCTGTGTTCCACAACTCTCCATTCTCATATTCAGAGAAAGCCAATATAACTGAGGTGAATTTGTAGGAAAATATTTGAAATGAACAAGTAGATGAGACTTTTCTTTCCTCTAAATCATTGAACATATATTTCTTTTTGAGAAAGGAAAATTATTATCCCTCTGTGAAGTCATATTTGAGGCAAGAGCATTCAGCAGTGAGTGGGAAATGTAGTTCTGGCAGAAGTAGATATAAGAACTGCTTTTTAACTTATTGAGGAAGGGGAAACAGATAAAATGATTTTACTGCTGTGAATGTCATTCTCTATCATGAATTCACAGGGAAATTTTATGAAACAGGCAGTTTTACTAGTGCCTACCTAAAGTCAAGAAACATCTGATTTCCATCAAGTAATTCATTTAAATATATTAACTGATTAGTTGATTGATTTGGTTGATTAATGGAATGCTGTCTGTATGCTAGGAATTGGGGGTATAATTCTGAATGTATATTTTAATGAAGAAAATATCTTCTTTGCTTTCTAGGGATCTTTTTTCTCTCAAAAAATTATCTATATTCAGACCTGAAGAAATGAAATGATTTTTCCATTTGGATCTAAGTAGAAGAAAAATTTTAAACTACTTCCTAGATTTAGTGCATACAGTGGAAGTAATGGAAATGCTGGAAGATCCTGAATTGGAATCAAATTCTCTAAAATGCTCCCATTACCATTTCAAGATAAAAGCACAAAAATACACTAATGGTTACAAAATATGTCAATTGGCTCTTTACAGAGGTTTACCATTTGTGTGTTTAATGTTGGATGTATTTATTCTACAGTATGCATTATTAATTAATCCTTTAAATATAGTTGAGTTGTATGGAAAAATTCCTTATTTAATAATTATTGTAATCCAGCTATATTCATAATGTAATATTTAAGTAATACACATAGCAAGGCATTTTTCTAAGTGCCAAAACTTGTTAATATATTTAAAACTCATTGCATCTCTATGAAAGAGATACTAATTTTATCCCCACTTTCAGGTGAGGTAACTGAAGAAATAATGTTGAGGAACTTTCCAGAAGTCACACAGCTATTAGCAGTGGACCTGGGATTTAGAAAGAAAAAAAAGCTATACTCCAGATAACATGCTTTTTCAGTTTTGCTTTGTATGTAGAGATAATAGCAAAGTTCATCCCAAGTACCCATCACCCCGTTTCAATAATTAGAAACATATATTTGTCCAATGTTGTCTCAACTATGTCCTGCCCATATATGTACTTTTAATATATTTTGGTAGAGTAAAAGTGACTAAGTGACTACCTTGAATCTACAGCAAAAGAACATTTCCTTTTAGGGGAAGATAATGATGTTATTGACTTGGAAGAACTTTCTCAGAATGATAGTAGAATTGGCACAAGAAACATTCAAAGAAATGACTTTCTTTTGACCCAGAGTAACTAAGGAAGGCTAAGTCACAAATAACCATTTCTGCTATGGAAATGCAGGTACAATCAGCCCTGAACTTTTCAGGAACAGCGAGTGATGCTGGACGGAAGGGGAACCTAGATTTAGAAACTTGTAAGAAGCAGGATATAATGCTGGGAGTGGACAAGCAACCTGCTTCCCATGAAAGCCAGGTAGAAAACATTGAACATACATGGAGATCTAAATAAAGTTAAATTCATTCAATATTACCTTAATACTGGTAAGAACAAAAATGTGTCACAGTTATCTGAAAGTTCACAGAAGGCAGAATTTAGTGATGTCAAAAATATTGAAGCAGTGGGAATATACATCACACTTAGTAGTTTTCTTCCACAGGCCGAGTGATCCCTCAACTAAGGGTAATAAAGAGCCAAATTAACCTGGGGGTGGGGAGGGAGAGGGAGATAGAGATAGAGGAGATATAGATATAGATAGATATAGATGATATATATATATATATATATATATATATATAGAGAGAGAGAGAGAGAGAGAGAGAGAGAGAGAGAGAGAGAGAGACACTTTCACTGCAACTGTGTTCTTCAACTTAAGAAAATATGAGAAAAGAATCTCTAGACTGCTCTTCAAAATCTACACTAGTTAACAGCTGCCAAGGTACACAAATAGATAAATGTGAAATTCAGTTATGCCTATTAGAGAGAATTCAGGTAGCCACTGAAGTTATACTTTCTTCAAAAGATGAAAAAGGCAACACTCCACTCATGTTTCTGTACATTACAGTGGTAAAACCAATGCGAAAAAACCCTTGCCACTCACACTGCAGTCATATGTTTGCCAGTAGTATGGCAAACAAAGGAAGCAGCCGATTACTGGTTTGCTGGTCCTTGGAAGAAAAGTTGTAAGAATATCTAAGACTGTCATGGATCCAGGAAAGCCAGCATTTTTTTCCTGTACACTAATATCTGGCTAGTTGAGATGTGCTCACATTCACTGAGGATTAAGGGCATGTCAACTTTAAATCCTCCCTGTCTTCTCTGTAGCTCCAGAATCATGCACTTCTCTGGAATCAGCTGCCAATGACAGTGGTATTCTTGGGAGATTTGTAAAGTATCCAGAACTTGACTTACAAACCTGAGACATTCTGGCTTCCTTACTTTAACTCTGAGTGTTAATTAAAACATAGTGGATAATTCCACCTTATTTTAATCATCTAGTATAGCAGTTTCCAAACCTGGTACTATTGATATTTTGAGCTGAATAATTATTTGTTTGAGATGATGATGTGTGTTGTACAATGTTAAGTAGAATCTATGGCTTTTACCCACTAGATGCCAGTACGCACCTCCAACTGGGACAACCAAAAGTATCTCCACACATTAACAAATATCCACTGAGAGAAAAATTGCATCACATTGAGAACCAATGGTCAAGTATTGGACCATTAGGCCAGGGCCTATATACCATTCTGAAAGAGACTGTAAGTCATAATGGCCAAATCATTTTGAAATTTGACAACTTCAAATATATATCATACTTAATTATATACACAGTACTATATTCATCTGTGTATATTTTGTTTCCCTTACTAAATCCTAATTTTTTTGCAAAATATTTTATTAAGAAATTAACAAACCAAATTCCCCCAAATTTCCTGTGTTAATACTTACTATGTATTTCTAATAGCTAGAACATTTTTATATAAACCTTAACTGAATAACCACAAAAATACAATTAATAATTCCTTAAAATTATCTAATATATAGCTGATATTCTAAAGTCACCTATTGTTTCAAAATATAGTTTTATTGTTGACTCATGTGGATAAAGATCAAACAAGATCTACACATTGCATTTTGATTGATATGTCTCTTTGTGTCATTTTTACTGTAGGGAATTATCCATCTTTCTTATTTTCTTCTGGCCATTTATTAGTTGAATAAATGAACTAATTTGTTCTGTAGGATTTCCCACATTCCCACATTTAGTGAAATGTGCTACATGTATGACACTGTGTTATAGGAAGATAAATATAAGTTTAGGAAACCTTCATTTTCTGTAATAGTAATTACACTTACTCTTTCTCTGGCAGGAAACATCTTCATTGTACTGGACACAAGCATCTCTTCACCTTGCTCTTAAGGGAGATACTATTTCTATCTTCCAAGGAGATCTCTATACAAATATCATTAAAAAGAGCCATCAGTGTCTCACTCATAAGACTTTCTGAGGTAGGAGAGATCTGTGTAGAATTATCTAACAATATTATTCAGCTCTCAATTCCACATCATCTTGAATTCTGGAGAACTGTCTAAATATGACACTTCACTGGCCATTCTTATTAATCTGACCTTCAGAGGCTAGGAACCAAATCCATTCAATTGTTTCTTACAACATTTAATTAAGGCTATCCTTAATAAGATTCAAGAAGCCTAATGAGGACAACCTCAAGTATTGACTAAAATATGCCCTGCAAGTTACCAGACACAGCTGGCCAAGCAAATCAGGTTTTCACTTAGAAAGCCTGGTGTTTTTCTCCATACGTTCAGCACTGACCTTTCCACTTGGCTTATGGCATTACTCCAGGCATAGCAGTTGCATTAGTGATTGCACAGACTCTGCTTTGGCTTGTAAGAAACAAATTTCAGGAAATCATTCATAACACACCTGACCAGGGAGCCCAGGCTGCACTGAATGCCTTCTGGGGCCATTGCAATGTAATTGATCACTTCAGTTAAAGTCAGGGATAAATTTGGTACCAAGGTTTCTAATTTGTTGACTCACATTATAGAGATAACTGCCTCCAAGGAGCATGTAAATAATGAATCGGTTAGCCCTTTGGGAAGTACCCCAAGCAACCAAGAGCAGCCTCATTTTGAAAGAACACCCATAGTCATATGTGGGCTGCATGATCTGCTGTTAGAGTTTCATAAAACACCTGAAGGTTACTTACATTTACCCTTAAGTTACAAATCACTGCGTTTTTAGGAGAGGAGTAAGTTAGTTCACTATTATAGGTAAGCAGTACAATGCTAGAAAAAGGTATAGGGCCCCTAGAAAAAAATCATTTTCCAAAACTGTGGGCTCTTGCAAGTTGAACTAATATCCACTGAGAGAGGGCAGAAGTTGAGAATGCCTCCAATATAGTCTCCCTTCAAATTAATAAGCTTTAGGTTTCCAGGTCCAGTTTGAATAACTGATCTAATTCTTATTTGGCAGGGAGTGCCCAAGTTACCAGCAGGGTAGCATGTATAAATCCCACAGAATGACTAAGTGATGGCTCTGGAATGTGTGTGTAGAAGACATCCAAAGACTTTGAAAGGTATTTTGTGTTGGAACTGTAGTTCTGTGGGCCTCTCCTCTGATCTGCTCTGAGAAACAAGAAAATGGAATTAAAAAATAAGCATATCCTCAGAATAGACCATATTTTAAGCCATAAAACACGTCTCAAAAAACTTAAAAGGTATTGTCATCAGAGTTTGTTCTTTAATCACAATAAAAAAATTAGACACAAAAGGATATTTGGGAAATTCACAAATATGTAAAAATTAAATGATATACACTTAAATAATCCATAGGCTGAAAAATAAATCATGAGACAAAATTTTTAAATACTTTGAGATTAATAAAAATGAAAACACAACATGCCTAACTATTTTGAGTGTAGCTAAAATAGGGCCTAAGGAAAACTTATAGCCGGAATGCATATATTAAAAAGAATAAATGTCTCTAAGCAATAAACTGAAATAGATGAGTAAAACCAAAACAAGTGGAAAGGAGGAAATAAAGATTAGAGCAGATAAATAAATGGAGAAAATCAATGAAACAGAAGGTTGTTTCTTTACAAAGTTCAACAAAATTTTAAAATGTTTACCCAGATTGCAAAGAAAAACATAGAAAAGACCCAAATTACCATATAAGAAACAAAAAAAGGGACATTACTCAGGGCTTTATAGAAATTTAAAGTATATATATGAGGGAATACTTTGAACAAGTATATGAAAATAAATTAGACAACCTAGATAAAATGAACAAATGTCTAGAGAGAGACACACTACTGAAAATGACTCAAGGAAAAATAGAAATCTGAATACATATTTAACAAGTAAAACAATTCAACTCTTGATCAAAAAACTCCCCCTACACAAAAGTCCAACAAAACATTAGGGTAAATTAAATAATAATAATAATCTACACTAATAAAAGACAAACATGCAAATTGACCGTACCTCTGCTATGCCTTAAGCCATGCTCACCAGCCAATCAGAGTGACTATATGCAAATTAACCCAACCAAGATGGCGGCCGGCAGCCACGGAGCTGGAGCAAGCAGGAGGCTTGGTTGCCCATGATGGAGGAAGCCAAGCTTCCCGCCTGCCACGGCCCAGCTCTGAGCTCCACTCAAAGCAACAAAGTTTCAATTATAGAAGGTAAATAAACCCCAGATACCTACTTTCAGCCAGCCGTGGCCAAAGAGCTGGAGCGAGCAGGAATGGGTTGCCCCTGGCGATGGAGAAAGCCAAGGTTCCCTCCCTCCTGCCCGCCCCGGCTGGCTCTGAGCTCCTCTCAAGGCTACAAAGTTTCAATTATAGAAGTTAAATAAATCCCAGAATAAAAAAAAAAAGAGAGAGAAAAAGGAGAGGCTGGGAGCTTCCGTCGTGATGCTTGGCAAGCCTGAAAACGGTCCTCAGCCCCTCACCCAGACTGGCCAGGCACCCCAGTGGGGACCCCCAACCCTAAAGGGGTGTGGCCAGCCTGAAAACAGCCATCAATCAGCCCCTCACCAAGGCTGACCAGGCACCCAAGCGGGGACCCCCACCCTGATCCGGGACACCCTTCAGGGCAAACCAGCCGGATTCCACCCATGCACCAGGCCTCT
>NW_005877992.1:0-8097 GCF_000147115.1 Myotis lucifugus | reverse complement strand
GCGATCAAGCCCACAACCCTGGATATGTGCCCTGACTGGGAATTGAACCCTGACCTCCTGGTTCATAGGTTGACACTCAACCACTGAGCCACACCGGCCGGGCCTGAGTCATTTTTTGATGTGTTATGATTTCATTTGACATCCTGAAACTTTTCATGAGGCTGGTGAAAAGGTGAGTGAAATACCAGGACATATTTTCTGCACATGAGCCAAACTCTATTTTTAAACTAGGTCTTTTCAAGTAAACAGCCTTTGCCCTGCTTTGTACATCACTTTCTGTTTAGAACCTGTTATGCCCCGGGAGAAGAAACCGTTGCAAAGTACAAGTTCCTTTTGCATGACTTCCTCCCAAACTCGAGAATGCTTTTATGAATCAATCTGTAGAAAGTAGAAAGGGCAAGACCTTGTCTGTTGAAAGGATTGTGTTGTGTATTACAAGGAGCCCCGGCAAACCTATAATCTGCCTTGCCTCTGAGGGAGGGTTGCAGAAGCTGCTGGAAGGCAGCCATGATGCTTCGTGGTTGCTCCCTACCCCATGAGCATCTGAATATGCTCCCTGGCACAGAGAAATGACGCTCCTGTTGCCATCCAGAGCAGGTTTGATAGGGAATTTTTCTGTATTCTCCAGGCTCCTGCTCAGTCAAACATCTTTCCCGAGAAATCCTGTTGTTTCGCTCTGATTCTACTGTGCCTTCGGTATATAGATCAAGCCTGGAGAAAGCTGCTGGGATCTTGGCCTATCTGTATCGCATCAATATCATAGCAGGTGACTGAATGCTTTTTCCAGCCCCCAGCTATGAACCAGTCTGAATGCGTAGGTCCCATGCATGTCTCAAATATTTGGGTGTGGGCGTCAAGGGCATCTGGATGGCTTCTGAGGACTGACAAGCTCAGGGATGTGGCTGGGATTTACAAGGTGTGATTATCGGGAACAGAAGCTTTGCATGTAGACGGGGTCTGAGCATAGAAGTACGATAGGACAAATCTACAGAGCCACCTGTGTGCCAGACGGGCACCACTGGGAAAAATAAAATTCTGAAAGCAGAAGGTGTTTTTGTTGTTGTTGTTGTTGTTGTTCCTTTGTTTATTTGGGCGTTTTGATTTTGCTTTGCCATAAACATGAAAGCTTGGTTTGATTGAGTTCCCGCGTAGGGAGCCTCAAACTCCTCAAATTCATTAAGCTCTCGGGCCCACTTGCTTCACGATGACTCCAGGTAGAATTGAGAGTTGAAGAGGAGCTCTGTTGCGAGGACTTCCTCCTCCTCGAAGTTTCTCCTCTTCGGGGTTCTCTGTGATTTGCAGCCTCAGCCAAAAAGGATCCAAGTGGCTTTTACCTCATTGGCTTTCACTTCATCGCTCTTGGCTTTCTGGGGAATTGTTTGCTTGGGTTACCATTGTCTCACGGACATAAACCTGCAAAGGGACTCATTTCTAAAACAGGGTCTTCCTCTCCAAACCTGCGTGGGCTTATTTAGCAAGTGCAGCCCCTTGACCAGGCCGGCCCTTTGTAGAAGCATAAACATGAATCTGGTTCTTTTCCTGTGTATTTTTTAAAAACAGGAAACCTCTTGGGTTAAAAAGACCGATGAGCTTGCCCCAGGATCTTTTCCTGAAAAATCTTGGGAGACCTTCTTACGTGAAGGACCTCGTTCAAAATGGCATTGCTCTGCTTCCTGTTTCACATGGTCCTCCACTTCAAAAATGTGCAAAAAGTATGTTTTCTTCTGTCAAGAGGACGTAACAACTTGGATGTGGTTTTAAACAAGAGAAAAGTAAATGCTAAGGTAGTAGCAGAGAGAGCCAAGAAAATAGCCAATGGAAATTTATTTCTTTTGCTTTTAGCAGGGAGCTCTTTGTTGTCTGGGCTCCAGATTTTCAATCCGCTGATTGAGGCGAATGCATCTCAAGTATCTGAGAGTGAGAGTGCTGGGTGCTTTATGGCTGAAATGGAACTGTATCCTGGGGTTCTCTGTGACCTGCACAACTTGAGGACAAGGTGGAGTTTGCAGCTTTAATGCCTGCAGGTTTATGGGTTCCTGTCACTCACGCTTGCAGTTCTCAGCTTGTAAGCCCACTTGTGTGTGTTTTGTTTTCTTGGCTTAGAGTTTTAAAAGTACAGAATGTACCAGGATAGGCGCAGCCGGAGGTGACTAAAAGAAAATCTTAGGAAACTGGCAGAGTGTGGTCAACTGGGGAGAGGTAGGAACAACTGAAATATTTTTGTTCTCCTGTGAAAAGCAGTGTCCTTCCAAGTAGTTAATAGGGAGGTTAACAACTTGAATTTCAGATCAATAACTCTTCCACAGATATTGTAAGGTGTGTGGGAATAACTATTCATAGAGCATATTATTAAATGAAGAACAGACATAATAACATTACGTGGCATTTATTGAGCATTTATTATAAGCCAGAAATTGTGCTAAGCCCCATTAACACATTATCTCAGTTTAATGCTCGCAACAGTCCCTAGGTGCTAAGTGCTTCAATTACCCCATTTATAGATAGGAAACAAGCTTAGATAGGTTGAATAAATTATCCAAAATGACATAGGTAAGCAAAGTGGCAGAGCTAGGATGAAAACCCAAAACAGACTCCAGAATTCAAGCTCTAACACTGCTGAGGGATTTGACGATTGTGTATAGGTCTTAGGCAGGTCCAGGTTGGGGGAATTACTAGTAGTGAAAATCATAACAGCCAGCCAGCAACTTCTCTGTAGGAGAGAGTGGGTTTTCAGCCAGTTAGCATTACATTTTCATTGTGCTTTTATAGATTGTTTTTTCGTGTCTTTCCTTATTTTTGTTTCATCCACCTCCTGTAAAAGGTGATATATCTTTTCTTCCATTTGTTTCCCCAGTTTTTTACATCTCCATATTTTAAGCTTTTACCATTTTATATCCCACTGTTTTTCTTGATACTATTCTAGAATAACCCATCCATTGTCCTACTCCAAAACCCAGGCTTTCATTATATGTGGAGGAAAAGGGATAATATAGGAGATGGAGTGAGCTAAAGTCATCCTGTTAAATAACAAAAATTCAACCGAGTAAATTTTGAGACCTAATTGGCTTTAACGAACCATTTATGAATCAGGCAGCATCTCATATAGCAAATCGAAAAGAGTTCCAAAGGACTTTACAGAATGGAAGATTTTTAAATACAGAAAGGGGTCTGAAATGTGGAATTTTTAACAAAGAATGCATTGTTTCAGGCAAGGTTGCCCTCCCAAGGGGAACAGAAGGAACCTGTCAGGCAGATTATCTCACTAGTGTTGGCCAGGTAATTCTATGTTGACTGGTTAAAGGGTACCTTTCAGGGGAGCTAAAATTGTAGTCAGGTTAAGTATTAAATCTAGCTTGGCTGATGTGAGGCCTGGCACAAGTGATTCCATTTTGGGCTTATTGTCTCTTTTCAGACAGTCTCTTCCCTTTTTTCATTCCCTTCTCATAAGACAGTGAAGAAACATTTCCTCCTCCGATAAAAGAGGGAGGAACAGAAGTGTTTCTTGTCTCCTTCCCAGAGACAGCTATGGAAGCCAGTAAGCCATCTACCCTCTGTTTCCATACATTTCTTGTAGTAAGTTATCACAGCCATCTATCGTGTCTTCTCTGGAAGCTAGAAGCATATTTTGACTCCTTGATATCCTTGACAGTTACTGTGGAACCAGAGGATTTGAGTGCATGGTTATAGTTTTCCACAATGAGACCTTTTTACTTAACCTTCCAGGTTCTCATCAATATACAATTGCTGCAATTTGCTTAATTGACAAAGTTATGCCATGGTTCTGATCTAGGGGAAGATAAGTAACTTCCCTCTACTCTTCTAGGTCCTTGGCTAAGACCCCCCTGTAATAAAAGACAGATTAACAAGAAAAAAACAAACAGAAGTTTAATACCATGAATAACTTCTGTAGAAATGGGAAAGACCCAGGAAACCTGAGAAACAACCCAAATGGCCCAAGCCACCACCTTAAATACCTCCTCCAGCTAAAAACAAAAGATGTTGGGGAGTGAGGGAAGCCAGTTATGGAAGGCTATCATGAAGTTCACAGTAAACAAAGATATGGTTGTTATACAGAATTAAACCCCTTATCTCCTCCATTGATAAGATTCTAGAGATACAGTAAAGCTCCTCTTCCTGGTACAGAGAGGGAGACACCCTCACAAACAGAGATTTCCCGTAAGGATTAAATGTCTCTTGCAAAAAGGTAACTTCTACAAGGTTTTCAGGGCTTCTCTTATGTTTGCTACTTCTTAAATTAATCAGCATAAAATAATCCTATGCCGATGGAGTGGCAAATCTTGTTCCCCTTGACTGATCCAGTATTATTTTTCCTTCCGAAGCACAAAATATCTGCCTGGATTGTGCTAAATTTTCTAAAGTTCTAAAGAGCTAAGTACTTAGGCTTTGGTTTTGGCATAGTCTAATCTTTGAATCTGTGTATTTTTTTAAAAAATGAAGTATTTGAATACAATTGACTTCTGGGAGGAATATTTATAGTATCAGTCTATATTTTCCTCCTGCAATAAGTAATAATTTGATCACTTTTGCCTAGATGAGACTGTGACACAAATGCTTCAGTCATTTATTCAATTATTGCCTATATTAAATCTGGCCTTTTAGAAACCTATAATGTGAAAAATACTTATGATTTACATTGTAGAAAATGTGTGCAGAGTCCAAATCAGTTGTATTCTGGCTCTAAAACTGGTGTATAGATAATCTGAATTTTTTAAAAAAGAAAAATTTTATCAGTCTTTCAATGAGTGTTCTGTGCTTTTCTGCACCTTAACCAACTAACTTACCCCAGGGGCTGCTGCAGCTGAGAAAATCCATCAATGCTGATGTCATCCAGAAAGGTATTGAAAATAAGACAGAAAACCAGTGCAAAACCACTAATGCTCTCACAAAGAGAGATCACTTTTGCTATTCTGATTGGGACACACTTTGCTAGATTAAACATAAATGGAAGAAGTTCAGAGGAGTAAAAGTTTTCGAATGACCAAAGGAATAGGAAGGTTGTTTAATTTTTTTTAAAAAATCACTCCGGAGGTTTAGAGGTTGGGAGAAAATTAATTGAAACTTATAAAACCAAGAAGTTTATAGATAAGGTGAAAAAAAGTGAATCATCAAATCCTGAGATACAACTAGAGGTTGTTCTTTAATGTTTGAAAGGTAGATTTTAACCAAGTGAGGAGTAGTACACACATGTTAGAACAATTCATTTCTTCAAAAGGTACCGGATGTTGTGTCTATTAAAAGCACTTAACTAGGTATTTAAGCTGAACTTGGGATACTAAAAAGAAAAAGGAGGATATAGACAGGACACAGGTCTGTGATTTTAATAGCAATGAGAAAAGGCTTGGTATTTGGTGCCTTTGTGAGAGAGATGAATTTGGGGATATATAATGACAATTCTTATTTTAACCTTTTATATCCTTGGACCTTTGTATTGTTCATGAGCAACTCCAGTAAACAATGATGATGTGAATTAGAAGCATAAAACAACTAACCAGATTATTTTATTAAATAATTAATTTGTTATAGTTAGTAAGGTCTTTGGGGAAGAGTTAAAATTTCTCACTAAGATGAGATGTTAATATTATCTAATATCAAGTAGTTGTCCCAGCATGTTCATACTTAACCCATTGCTAGTACCATTCATAATGTGTACTTTATATATACATTTAAATAGATTACTCATTCTTTTATTTCATAACTAGAGACCCGGTGCATGACATTTGTGCACTGGGGGGGAAGAGGGCATCCCTCAGCCTGGCCTGTGCATTTTCACAGTCCAGGACCCTCGGGGGATGTCCAACTGCTGGCTTAGGCCTGCTCCCCAGCAAGTGGACATCCCTCTTGGAGCCCAGGACCCCTCACTCCTTACCGCCCACCTGCTCACTACTCCTTACAGCTGCACTCACCAGCCATGAGCCCAGCTTCTGGATGAGCAGTGCTCCCCCTGTGGGAGTGCTCTGACGACCAGGGGTCAGCTCCTGCATTGAGCGTCTGCCCCCTGGTGGTCAGTGCGCATCATAGCGACCTGTCGTTCTGGTCATTCTGCCATAACAGTCACTTGGGCTTTTATTATATAGGTGTAGTATAAATATGCAGTCTACTTTATTACATGATATTTTAAACTACATGGCACAATACAATAATAGGAGACTACCTATACTGCAAATAGTTGGAGCAAATGTGGTAGATTGTGTCTATTAATACACTAAATGTTATTTTTGAGGAGTACTGAGTAATTGCACCAAAGGTGATTGATTACTAAGTCTATTAATTATATACAAAATATTAATGTTGTCTCTTCAAAATAGTCAACAAAGCATAATTAATACACAAATCAACACTAAAAAAAATACGTATTTCAGGACATTCAAAGAAATCACATCAACTCTGTTTTCTAAAGAACCATGATCATTGTACAAGCCTCTTGTCCTGGGTTTTACTGACTTTATTTTATTTAGAAATAAAATATAGGGAGAGTTTGCTTATTTCTGTTATTTAAGCATGGTTAGAATTAGAATCTGAGAACTGTTTTAATTATACAGCTTTGCAATTATTACAATCGAGATATCAGAGGAGTTAATAACATTTGTTAACTTCAAAATTACCATGCTTCTAGGTTTTTTTAGGTCTAGGATAAATTGTGTCTGGCAAAAGGAAAAGCTGGTTTTACCTGAAATTTTTTGCAAGACCTATAACTGAATATTTTTTCTACTAAAATTAGGATTCAGCCTAATTTACTAAGTGTCAGATAAGGATAACTTTTTCAATGTAAGAAATGTTCAAACCTGTAGAGAATTTTTATGAGTTTATTTGAGCCAAACTGATGACAATTGTCAGGAAGCAAACCTCACAATGGGTTGAGAAAATTCTCTGGAAAAATGGCAGTTCTGCACCCAGCTTTATACATTACAATCAAAAGAGAAAATGTAAGTGGGTTACATGAAATCCAAGGGTAATAGATTAGGGAGATGGGAGGAAGCAAAGGGGAAGGGGGAAGGAATGGGACTCTGGGATTGGCTAAAAAGTAAAATGATAGACACATACTTCCGTTACTGGATAGTTAATAGTCAACAATTCACATGATAACAATGACAGTGAGGGGATGTGTGGTCTCTGCTTTGGTTCAGTGCCTGTGCTTTAAGGGATCCAGAAAAAGGTTAAATTATTTAGTTTTTGCAAATGCATATTTATCAGGTACATTCTCCTTGATGCAAAAAGACAACAGACTGGCTCAGTTAAGGTAGACTGACCTTTGTCAGGGAAGATTCTAGCCTAGGACATGGCTACCTACCATAAACTGCTTTAGTTAAAAAAAAAGTTTTAATTTTAGCTCTGCTGGTGTGGCTCAGTGATTGAATGTTGATCAAGAGGTCACAGGTTTATTCCAGTCAGGGCACATGCCTGGGTTGTGGGTTCAATCTCCAGTATGGAGCATGCAGGAGACAGCCGATCATCGATTCTCTCTCATCATTGATGTTTCTATCTCTTCCTCTCTCAGAAATCAATAAAAATGAATAAATAAATAAATAGAAATTTTAATTTCAGACCAACCTATGTGGTTACCTTAGGTCTCTGAGTTTGTAAGGCCATCACACAGGCCTCCCCTAAGCTTGTCAGGTTTAGTATGTGGCCACTTTTTGTCAATAATTCAATGTCTTAATTTTAATTTTAATCAATTCACAATTTAATATTTAAACTTCTTATTTTACATGAAGTGTGAATAAGTTACTTGGTTTTTAAAAATGAATTTTATTTCACTTATGGTTTTCTTTAAATTAGGAACTTTAAAGACTTGGGATAATTCTGACTTCATGATTCTAAAAAATTGGCTGTATTACATGAAAAATGTAAAGGTTCACTTAGACATCTTAACATTTTATCTACTCGAAACCAAATGGCTATTTTTTAAAATCTTTGGTAATTTCCTTGTGGATTTGAGCTTTTACCTAAGTCTGTTTTTCAGCCACATTTTTCACACACCTTCAAAAGAGATAAATGGTCTGCTTAAGAAGTGAGTGGCTGTACTCATATAATCAGATTTTAAATTATAAAAATGTGCCTTAATACACATATTTAATA
>NW_005877991.1:0-8098 GCF_000147115.1 Myotis lucifugus | reverse complement strand
AAACGCCAGTCAAGGCTGAATCACCTGTAAATATAAACAGTATTCTCTTCATTTATCAGCTTCATACACAAATTCTGAGCTTTATAAAGAGCAGTTCTTAATGTTGGAAAGAATTTTCTTCGGAAACACATCATCTAGACTAGTCAGGATTGTAAACATTATCAGTACTCTCCTCATTTCACATCATTGTACCTCTAATCTCCGTGATCAAACATGAACATAAAGTTTGAACGGCTCTATTTATTAGTATTTCAAGTGTTTCTTCCATGTTTCTAATCATATCCCGGGACTATCATTGTGTATTTTACGAGTTTTACCAAAAGTAGACAGCATTCTTAGAAGTATATACATGAATCTTCAGGTTTAAACTGTGTCATTCTGAAAACGCCAGTCAAGGCAGGATCACCTGTAAATATAAGCAGTATTCTCTTCATTTATCAGCTTCATACACAAATTCCGTGCTTTATAAACAGCAATTCTTAATATTTGAAAGAACTTTCCTCGGGAAAATCATCATCTTGAGTAGTCAGAATTGTAACCATTAACAGAACACTTACCATTTCACAGCATTCTTCCTCTAATGTCCGTGATTGAACATGAACATAAAGATAGAACGGATCTATTCACTAGTATTTCAAGTGTTTCTTACATGTTTCTAATCATTTCCTGGGACTATCATTGTGTATTTTACGAGTTTAACCTAAAGTAGACAGCTTTCCTAGAAGTATATACATGAATCTTCAGGATTTAAACTGTGTCATTCTGAAACGCCAGTCAAGGCAGAATCACCTGTAAATATAATCAGTATTCTCTTCATTTATCATCTTCATACACAAATTCTGTGCTTTATAAACAGCAATTCTTAATGTTTGAAATAACGTTCCTCTGAAAATCATCATCTAGAGTAGTCAGAAATGTAACCATTAACAGAACTCTTACCATTTCACAGCATTCTACCTATTATCTCCGTGATTGAACATGAAAATAAAGATAGACCGGCTATATTCACTAGTATTTCAAGTGTGTCTACCATGTTTCTAATCATTTCCCTGGACTATAATTGTGTATTTTAAGAGTTTTACAAAAAGGAGAGAGTTTTCCTAGAAGTATATTCAAGAGTCTTCAGGATTTAAACTCTGTCATTCAGAAAACGCCAGTCAAATCAGTATCATCTGTAAGTATCAACAGTGTTCTCTTCATTTATCAGCTTCATACACAAATTCTGTGCTTTATAAACAGCAATTCTTAATATTTGAAAGCACTTTCCTCGGGAAAATCATCGTCTCGAGTAGTCAGAATTGTAACCATTAACAGAACTCTTACCATTTCACAGCATTCTACCTCTAATCTCCGTGAGTGAACATGAATATAAAGATAGAACGGCTCTATTCACTAGTATTTAAAGAGTTTCCTACATGTTTCTAATCATTTCCCGGGACGATCACCGTGAATTTTAAGAGTGTTACCAAAATTAGACAGTTTTCCTAGAAGTATAGAATTGAATCTTCAGGATTTAAACTGTGTCATTCAGAAAACGACAGTCAAATCTGAATCACCTGTAAGTATCAGCAGTGTTCTCTTCATTTATCAGCTTCATACACAAATTCTGTGCTTTCTAAACAGCAATTCTTAATGTTTGAAAGAACTTTCCTCGGAAAATCATCATCTTGAGTAGTCAGAAATGTAACCATTATCAGAACTCTTACCATTTAACAGCATTCTACCTCTAATCTCAGTGATTGAACATGAATATAAAGATAGAACGGCTCTATTCACTAGTATTTAAAGTGTTTCCTACATGTTTCTAATCATTTCCCAGAACGATCACCGTGAATTTTAAGAGTTTTACCAAAATTAGACAGTTTTCCTAGAAGTATATACATGAATCTTCAGGATTTAAACTGTGTCATTCAGAAAAAGACAGTCAAATCAGAATCACCTGTAAGTATCAACAGTGTTCTCTTTCATTTATCAGCTTCATACACAAATTCGGTGCTTTATAAACAGCAATTCTTAATGTTTGAAAGCACTTTCTTCGGAAAATCATCATCTGGAGTAGTCAGAATTGTAAGTATTATCACTACTCTCACCATTTCACAGTATTATTCCTCTAATCTCCGTGATTGAACATGAACATAAAGATAGAACGGCTCTATTCACTAGTATTTCAAGTGTTTCTTACATATTCCTAATCATTTTCCAGGACTATCAATGTGTATTTTTCGAGTTTTACCAAAAGTAGTCAGCTTTCCTAGAAGGATATACATGAATCTTCAGGATTTAAACTGTGTCATTCTGAAAACGCCAGTCAAGGCAGAATCACCTGTAAATATAAACAGTATTCTCTTCATTTATCAGCTTCATACACAAATTCTGTGCTTTATGAACAGCAATTCTTAATATTTGAAAGAACTTTCCTCGGGAAAATCATCATCTTGAGTAGTCAGAATTGTAACCATTAACAGAACTCTTACCATTTCACATCATTCTTCCTCTAATGTCCGTGATTGAACATGAACATAAAGATAGAACGGATCTATTCACTAGTATTTCAAGTGTTTCTTACATGTTCCTAATCATTTCCTGGGACTATCATTGTGTATTTTACGAGTTTAACCTAAAGTAGACAGCTTTCCTAGAAGTATATACATGAATCTTCAGGATTTAAACTGTGTCATTCTGAAACGCCAGTCAAGGCAGAATCACCTGTAAATATAATCAGTATTCTCTTCATTTATCATCTTCATACACAAATTCTGTGCTTTATAAACAGCAATTCTTAATGTTTGAAATAACGTTCCTCTGAAAATCATCATCTAGAGTAGTCAGAAATGTAACCATTAACAGAACTCTTACCATTTCACAGCATTCTACCTCTTATCTCCGTGATTGAACATGAAAATAAAGATAGACCGGCTATATTCACTAGTATTTCAAGTGTTTCTACCATGTTTCTAATCATTTCCCTGGACTATAATTGTGTATTTTAAGAGTTTTACAAAAAGGAGAGAGTTTTCCTAGAAGTATATTCAAGAGTCTTCAGGATTTATACTCTGTCATTCTGAAAACGCCAGTCAAATCAGTATCATCTGTAAGTATCAACAGTGTTCTCTTCATTTATCAGCTTCAGACACAAATTCTTTGCTTTATAAACAGCAATTGTTAATGTTTGAAAGCACTTTCTTCGGAAAATCATCATCTGGAGTAGTCAGAATTGTAAGTATTATCACTACTCTCACCATTTCACAGTATTATTCCTCTAATCTCCGTGATTGAACATGAACCTAAAGATAGAACGGCTCTATTCACTAGTATTTCAAGTGTTTCTTACATATTCCTAATCATTTTCCAGGACTATCAATGTGTATTTTACGAGTTTTAGCAAAAGTAGTCAGCTTTCCTAGAAGGATATACATGAATCTTCAGGATTTAAACTGTGTCATTCTGAAAACGCCAGTCAAGGCTGAATCACCTGTAAATATAAACAGTATTCTCTTCATTTATCAGCTTCATTCACAAATTCTGAGCTTTATAAAGAGCAGTTCTTAATGTTGGAAAGAATTTTCTTCGGAAACACATCATCTAGACTAGTCAGGATTGTAAACATTATCAGTACTCTCCTCATTTCACATCATTGTACCTCTAATCTCCGTGATCAAACATGAACATAAAGTTTGAACGGCTCTATTTATTAGTATTTCAAGTGTTTCTTCCATGTTTCTAATCATATCCCGGGACTATCATTGTGTATTTTACGAGTTTTACCAAAAGTAGACAGCATTCTTAGAAGTATATACATGAATCTTCAGGATTTAAACTGTGTCATTCTGAAAACGCTAGTCAAGGCAGGATCACCTGTAAATATAAACAGTATTCTTTTCATTTATCAGCTTCATACACAAATTCTGTGCTTTATAAACAGCAATTCTTAATGTTTGAAAGCACTTTCTTCGGAAAATCATCATCTAGAGTAGTCAGAATTGTAACCATTAACAGAACTCTTACCATTTCACAGCATTCTACCTCTAATCTCCGTGATTGAACATGAACATAAAGATAGAACGGCTCTATTAACTAGTATTTCAAGTGTTTCTTCCATGTTTCTAATCATTTTCCGGGAATATCATTGTGTATTTTACGAGTTTTACCAAAAGTTGACAGCATTCCTAGAAGTATAGACAAGAATCTTCAGGATTTAAACTCTGTCATTCAGAAAACGCCAGTCAAATCAGAATCACCAGTAAGTATCAACAGTATTCTCTTCATTTATCAGCTTCGTACACAAATTCTGTGCTTTCTAAACAGCAATTCTTAATGTTTGAAAGAACTTTCCTCGGAAAATCATCATCTAGAGTAGTCAGAAATGTAACCATTAACAGAACTCTTACCATTTAACAGCATTCTACCTCTAATCTCCGTGAGTGAACATGAATATAAAGATAGAACGGCTCTATTCACTAGTATTTAAAGTGTTTCCTACATGTTTCTAATCATTTCCCGGGACGATCACCGTGAATTTTAAGAGTGTTACCAAAATTAGACAGTTTTCCTAGAAGTATATACTTGAATCTTCAGGATTTAAACTGTGTCATTCAGAAAAAGACAGTCAAATCTGAATCACCTGTAAGTATCAACAGTGTTCTCTTCATTTATCAGCTTCATACACAAATTCTGTGCTTTATAAACAGCAATTCTTAATGTTTGAAAGAACTTTCTTCGGAAAATCATCATCTGGAGTAGTCAGAATTGTAAGTATTATCACTACTCTCATCATTTCACAGCATTCTTCCTCTAATCTCCGTGATTGAACATAAACATAAAGATAGAACGGCTCTATTCACTAGTATTTCAAGTGTTTCTTACACGTTCCTAATCATTTCCCAGGACTATCATTGTGTATTTTATGAGTTTTACCTAAAGTAGACAGCTTTCCTAGAAGTATATAAATGAATCTTCAGGATTTAAACTGTGTCATTCTGAAACGCCAGTCAAGGCAGAATCACCTGTAAATATAAACAGTATTCTCTTCATTTATCAGCTTCATACACAAATTCTGAGCTTTATAAAGAGCAGTTCTTAATGTTGGAAAGAATTTTCTTCGGAAACACATCATCTAGAGTAGTCAGGATTGTAAACATTATCAGTACTCTCGTCATTTCACAGCATTCTACCTGTAATCTCCATTATTGAACATGAAAATAAAGATAGAACGGCTCTATTCACTAGTATTTCAAGTGTTTCTACCATGTTTCTAATCATTTCCCGGGACTATAATTGTGTATTTTAAGAGTTTTTTTAAAAGTAGACAGTTTTCCTAGAAGTATAGACAAGAGTCTTCAGGATTTAAACTCTGTCATTCAGAAAACGCCAGTCAAATCAGAATCACCTGTAAGTATCAACAGTATTCTCTTCATTTATCATCTTCATACACATATTCGGTGCTTTATAAACAGCAATTCTTAATGTTTGAAATAACGTTCCTCTGAAAATCATCATCTAGAGTAGTCAGAAATGTAACCATTAACAGAACTCTTACCATTTCACAGCATTCTACCTCTAATCTACGTGATTGAACATGAAGATTAAGATAGAACGGCTCTAGTCACTAGTATTTCAAGTGTTTCTTCCATGTTTCTAATCATATCCCGGGACTATCATTGTGTATTTTACGAGTTTTACCAAAAGTAGACAGCATTCTTAGAAGTATATACATGAATCTTCAGGTTTAAACTGTGTCATTATGAAAACGCCAGTCAAGGCAGGATCACCTGTAAATATAAACAGTATTCTCTTCATTTATCAGCCTCATACAAAAATTCTGAGCTTTATAAAGAGCCATTCTTAATGTTGGAAAGAATTTTCTTCGGAAACACATCATCTAGAGTAGTCAGGATTGTAAACATTATCAGTACTCTCCTCATTTCACAGCATTCTTCCTCTAATTTCCGTGATCGAACATGAACATAAAGATTGAACGGCTCTATTTATTAGTATTTAAAGTGTTTCCTACATGTTTCTAATCATATCCCGGGAATTTCATTGTGTATTTTACGAGTTTTACCAAAAGTAGACAGCATTCTTAGAAGTATATACATGAATCTTCAGGATTTAAACTGTGTTATTCTGAAAACGCCAGTCAAGCAGGATAACCTGTAAATATAAACAGTATTCTCTTCATTTATCAGCTTCATACAGAAATTCTGTGCTTTATAAACAGCAATTCTTAATATTTGAAAGAACTCTCCTCGGGAAAATCATCATCTCGAGTAGTCAGAATTGTAACAATTAACAGAACTCTTACCATTTCACAGCATTCTACCTCTAATCTCCATGATTGAACATGAACATAAAGAGAGAACGGCTCTATTCACTAGTATTTCAAGTGTTTCTTACATGTGTGTAATCATTTCCCGGGACGATCACCGTGAATTTTAAGAGTGTTACCAAAAGTAGACAGTTTTCCTAGAAGTATATACATGAATCTTCAGGATTTAAACTTTGTCATTCTGAAACGCCAGTCAAGACAGAATCACCTGTAAATATAAACAGTATTCTCTTCATTTATCAGCTTCATACACAAATTCTGAGCTTTATAAAGAGCAGTTCTTAATGTTGGAAAGAATTTTCTTCAAAAACACATCATCTAGAGTAGACAGGATTGTAAACATTATCAGTACTCTCGTCATTTCACAGGATTCTACCTCTAATCTCTGAGATTGAACATGAACATAAAGATCGAATGGCTCTATTTATTAGTATTTAAAGTGTTTCCTACATCTTTCTAATCATTTTCCGGGGCTATCACCGTGAATTTTAAGAGTGTTGCCAAAATTAGACAGTTTTCCTAGCAGTATATACTTGAATCTTCAGGGTTTAAACTATTTCATTCAAAAAACTCCCGCCAATTCAGCCTCAATTGTAAGTATGAACAGTATGCTCTTCATTTTCAAGCTTTATTTACAAATACTGAGCACTAATATCTGCAATTCTTAATGTTTGAAATAACTTTCTTCAGAAAAACGCCAAGTAAATTAGCCGGAATTGTAAACATTAACAGTATTCTGGTCATTTCACAGCTCTCTACCTCTAATCTCTGTAATTGATCACGGCAATAACGATAGTATGACTCTATTTACTAGTACTTCAAGTGTTTCTTACACATATCTAATCATTTCGCTGGACTATTATTGTGTATTAAAAGTTTTACCAAAATTAGACAGTTTTCCTACACGTATATGCATAATGTTCAGGATTTAAAATGTTTCATTCCAATAACGCCAAAGAAATCTGACTCAACTGTAAAGAGAAACAGTATTCTCATCATTTAAAAGCTTTTTACACAAAACCTGAGCTGACTAAATAGTAACTTTTAATGTTTCAAAGAACTTTCTTCGGAATAAAGCCAAGAAAATTAGCCGGAATGGTAAACATTATCAGTATTCTCGTCAATTCACAGCTTTCTACCTCTAATCTCGGTAATTGAACACGGCCATAAAGATGGTACGGGTCTATTTACTTATAATTCAAGTGTTTTCTACAGGTTCCTAATCATTTCCATGTACTGTCATTGTGTATTTTAAGAATTTTACCAAAATAAAGCATTTTTCTTAGAAATATATACATGAATCATCACGGTTTAAACTGTTTCATTCAAAAAACTCGTGCCTATTCAGCCTCAATTGTAAATAGGAACAGTATGCCCTTCATTTTAAAGCTTAATTTACAAATACTGAGCTCTATAAACTGCAATTCTTAATGTTTGAAAGAACTTTCTTCAGAAAAACGCCAAGTAAATTAGCCGGAATTGTAAACATTAACAGTATTCTGGTCATTTCACAGCTCTCTACCTCTAATCTCGGTGATTGAACACGGCCATAAAGATGGTATGGGTCTATTTACTTATATTTCATATGTTTCCTACAGGTTCCTAATCATTTCCAAGTACAAACATTGCGTATTTTAAGAGTTGTTACCAAATGAGACAGTTTTCTTAGAAATATATACTTGAATCTTCAGGGTTTAAACTGTTTCATTGAAAAAACTCGTGCCTCTGCAGCCTCAATTGTAATAGGAACAGTATGCTCTTCATTTAAAGCTT
>NW_005877990.1:0-8099 GCF_000147115.1 Myotis lucifugus | reverse complement strand
CTTAGGACTGAGCTGTGACTCAGGCTGTGCCTGCATGGGGAGATGGAAATGAACCTAAGCAGTTTAGTCATCTGCTTTTGACTGAATTCATGAGCTCTTTCTGTCTGAGTGAAACTTCCCTTCTGCTGAAAATTGCAGAAACCAATAGGCCCAATATCATTTCAATGTGATTTGTTTGAATTTCTACTTCCCCTTTAGACTAGTATATACTTGGAAAATAGCCCAATTAACAGTTTTCCACATTCTGGGAGAGTAGATACTTATGTCTCTTTATCAGAGGCATTGGATTTATAGGATTCACGCTTATTCATCAGTAAATAGTCTATTCAAAGAACACTTTTTAGCTTACATAAAATTTCTAAAAAAGAAGGAGAAGAAAAAGGAAAAAAGAAGAAGATAGAGGAGAAAGAAAAAAAAAGGGAAATTTCTCTGACATTGTGCTCTGACCTCACAGGAAGATACAATATTGGTACTCCCTGTGTAATCTAAAATTGCCTGTGGAATCTAGGAAATTTCAATAGATTTCTGATGCATTTGCCTTACCCTTCTACTGTTTTTATCTCCCTCCAGTGTTCACTTCTCCTCTTACTCAGATTAGAGTCTATGGCTCATCAATTACTATAACTCTCCTGCGTGTATTACAAAGCCTCTTGCCTCTCATCTCTTTCACCATACTCACCTGGCAAACACTTTATGTGGATTCAACCCACTTCTCGATAGTACCTAAGGTGCTGAATACAATTGGAGAAAAACACAACTATACTGGCTATGTAGTTGTGAATTTATGAAACCAAACCTCGAGGGGTATTGCCCACTGATCCTGGATCTTGGCTGCTTCACTCACTACACTCCGAGAGGACTATTTATGCCCTCTCTCTTCCAAACCTCTTTCTTCTCACTCTCAGCTGATTCCTTCTTATTATTTGCCTGAGATGATGGAAGGGATCAGAAAAGAACTTTCACTTTTTCCTATCTATCTGCATCTGTGCCCATAATCCTGTCCTCCACCCATGACAACTGATAACTGCCCTTGGCGCTCTCTAAAGTCAGTCCCTCCACTCAGGCATGGACTCCCATCTCCTCTCAAGAATGATGCTCTTACAAAGAAATCGAGCAAAGGCTCCCTTCTCAGCTCCCCTGCAAGCTACTGTCCCATTTCTTTGTTTCTTTTTATAGAGAAATTGCCTAAAAGATTTGTCTTTGCTTGATCCTGGTAATTCCTCACTTCCCAAGCTCTCTTGAATACAGCCCAATCGCTTTCTCTCTCATCTCTCCAAGAAATTACTCTCATTTAGGTCTCAAGGACTCCTGTTGTAAAAAGCCATTGATTTCTTGGTCCCCTATTCTGTCCCTGCCTCTCTCCTCAGGAACTCAGTCCCATCCAGTGATACAGTGATCGCCCCCTCCTTCTGAAATCACATTCTTCACTTGGTTCTGAAACACAGGACTGTCTTGTTTACCTATTATTGCACTGATTGTTTCTTCACAGACATTTCCTGTGGAATCCTCCTTCTTTTCCCAAATTATAAACTTAGGAATGCAACAGGTTTCTTCTACATACAATCCACAGATATCCCAGTCCCATTGTCACTGGATGGGGACCGGGCCAGAGTGCATCTGCCTCAGGGCGGCCAGCAGGGTGTGGGTTCTTGACTTCATGTAGGAAAAATTTCACAAACGAGTTCACGTGATTTTGAGAGTATGTTTATTAAAGCTGGGGACAGTGAAACAAAAGAAGGACTGAGGGTAGAAGAAGCAGCAGGAGAGGGCCTAGGTGGTGCTCTGCTTTGGAGCCCTAGAAACATTACAGGAAGGAAGTGAGCCAGGGTGGGCTGTTGTTAACTCACTGAGAAGTAAAAGTCACAGGCGGGGTGCTTTTAGCTCACTGGAAAGTCAGAGAAAAGAGGCATTGGAGACAGGTTCAGGGGGTAAGGCCAGGATGAGCTGCTGCTGCCCAATGCTCCCCTGGTCACAAGTCTCTTGGGAAACTTTAGATCAGTGGTTCTCAACCTTCTAATGTCGCGACCCTTTAATACAGTTCCTCATGTTGTGGTGACCCCCAACCATAAAATTATTTTTGTTGCTACTTTATAACTGTAATTTTGCTACTGTTATGAATCATAATGTAAATATCTGATATGCAGGATGTATTTTCATTGTTACAAATGGAACATAATTAAAGCATAGTGATTAATCACAAAAACAATATGTAATTATATATGTGTTTTCCAATGGTCTTAGGCGACCCCTGTGAAAGGGTTGTTCGACCCCCAAAGGGGTCGCGACCCACAGGTTGAGAATCTCTGCCTTAGAGTTTAGGAGAAAGTAAAAGTGCATGCCTGAGCACAGGCATGGGCATGCTCTAGAGCAGCAGTTCTCAACCTGTGGGTCGCGACCCCTTTGGCGGTCGAACGACCCTTTCACAGGGGTCACCTAAGACCATCCTGCATATCAGATATTTACATTATGATTCATAACAGTAGCAACATTACAGTGATGAAGTAGCAACGGAAATAATTTTATGGTTGGGTCACAACATGAGGAACTGTATTTAAAGGGACAGAAGGTTGAGAACCACTGCTCTAGAGAGAGTCTGCACTGGTATCCTTTGTCTTGAGGATTTTATTTCTCTTCTGCTAGCAAAAATCTTGGGGGAGGGTTTTAGCAGAATATGCATCATCTTTCCATGTGTATTTTTATTATGCTGATGCATCAAAATGAGCAAATAGGGGAGTTTGTGATTACTCTCTGGTCAGTTTTAATGCTTTACTTTCATCTTGGGTCTGTCTGGCTCTAATCAGGTGTTTGCTATTTGCTCCCCTGACTTCATCTGTCCTTTGGTTTAGCTGGGATAAAGGGCACTAATTGGGTCTCTGCTCTCTCTCCCCAACCAGGGTGATTTAAGCTATTTATTCTCTGGTTAGGAAGGGGTGGTATAAACCATTTTCTCTCAAGTGTCCTTGGTTAGGGAAGATAAGATCTTGTGATTCACTAGCTGGCTCTAAGTTGCTCAAATTGTTTGGCCTTGTTTAATTATCTTGTCTCAGTTTCCCCATTGCATTTGTCCAAGAATTTTGCTAGCTTCTTACTATCCTGCTTCACCATTACTATGTATAGCATTTCTATGTAGGTGATTCCAAAATTTAAATCCCCAGCTCCGACCTGTCTCATAATCCCTTATCACATATTGTGTTCTCTGCTCACTATCTCCTCCTATATGTCCAATAGGCATCTTTCAAAAGAAATTGCAATCCTCCCCTACCCCAAATCTGCTCTATTCTCTTGAGTGTCACCTACCTCAGAAAGGTAACCCCCAATTAATCAGGTTCACTGTGGAGTCATCTTTGAATTCTCTCTCCACACGCCCAACAAATCCCACATCCAACCCATCAACAAACGCTGTTGGCTCCACCCTCAAAATATGTGGGAAAAACACCACTCCTTACCTTCTCTCCTGCTACCATCTCAGTCAAAGGCATAACCATCTCTCATGTGGACTGTTCACAATAGCCCCCTCACTGGTTGCTCTGCTCCAGATTTGCCACCTATAGCCCAGCCTCAATATTGCTGGTAAAGTGATCCTTTAAACCAGGGGTCCTCAAACTACGGCCCGCGGCCACATGCAAATACAAATATTGTATTTGTTCCCGTTTTGTTTTTTTTACTTCAAAATAAGATATGTGCAGTGTGCATAGGAATTTGTTCATAGTTTTTTTTTTAAACTATAGTCCGGCCCTCCAATGGTCTGAGGGACTGTGAACTGGCCCCCTGTTTAAAAAGTTTGAGGACCCCTGCTTTAAACCATCATTTAATGTCATGCTTCCACTCTCAAATGCTCAATGCAATGCCGACTAATTCCTTCAGAGTGAAACCCCAAGTCCTTCCCATTGTCTAGAGGCCTCACCCTTCACACCATTGGCTCCTTTCCCCTTACACGTTCTGCTTCATCACACTGTCTCCCTCAGTTGTCTCCTTTAGTTGTAACTAAAACTTTGCTATCTCAGGGCACTTGCACTTGCTGTTCCCTCTCACTGACACAATATCCATCCCAAACATTTACATGGCTTGCACACTCACTTCATTCAGATGCCAAGATGCTAGTTCAAATGAAGTCTTTCTTGACTATCTTCTCTGAAGTAGCACCTCTGTCCTCTCTCTCCCTTTATCCTGCTTCATTTTCTTTGCTACACTTCTAACCACCTGATGTCCCTTGTACTTTGAGTCATTCATGAAATGCCAGCTCAGAAAATGGAAATAATGCAGAATAATGGCTGACCTGCTTTGGCACTATTAATCACTGAGGGAAAAATCAACACAAGAGCAAGAGAAAGTTATCTGTGAAGGATTTTCCTCTGAGAGATCTGGTCAGATAACCCAACCCGCACCTTACTCAGGAAGTGTGTGCCTAACATCACATATAGATTGATTGCTTAGAATTCAAACACCTTTTCCACAAAAGTATTATTATGTGTGGTCCCAGGTGACAGAACAACTATTTATTTCATCTATTACAATGTTGGTTGAATTGATGTCAAAAATTAAAGGTTGACATGAAAAGAGAAGGAATGAGAGAGAAAGAGAGAGGTTATTCATATTTTCTTGAGTGCAAGACTAGCCTAAATAAAATTTGGCACGTGGAATTGGTTTTTCCCACCTCCATTTCTAAACCCTCCTCTGTTAAGCACCTTATTGTTGCTTCTATCCTGTCTTCCAAGGAACTCAGACTCCAAAATTATTTTCTACTCTCCCTCTTATCAAAATGATTATTTCTTTGGCACATTTGGTCTCCATTAAGCATTAGGAGGTTTGCACATTGAATTAACTAAATAACTTTACAGTAATAGTCTTCAACATCCCCAAAATAGCCCATTACCCCTAAATGTGTTTCCAAGTTAATGGAATATCCGTTCCTCAAAGTAAAATGAGAAAGGAAGTTTTGTGGCTCTATTTTGCCCATGCTATTTCTGCCTGTTTTAGTTTTGGATTTCAATTTTGAAATCTATCAAATTTTCAGTCATCTTCACAACTTGGCCGCAGTATTAGGGAGTGAGGGAGGGGTCAGGGATAGAAGGGGAGACATAGCAGTACCTTCTCTGAAGGAATGAGTCCTTTCTAAGTTAGATGCTGCCTAAATCCCTTAGGCTCCATAGACCTCCATGTACTGACACAACTTTCCAACCTGAAATGCTAAGTGTTTAGGCTTCTCTTCAAATCCTTGCTACTGTCAGAAGGAGTGAAGGGAACACAGGGGAAAACTAGCTTACTTAGTGATTAATCGGGACTGGTCCCTATTTAATCACAGCTCTCAACTCAGACTTTATAATTTAAACTTCACTAATAGTCTTCTTGATTACAAATCAGCCACGTCTGCAGTCTATCTTTGAAGGAAGAGCCTAGCTTATCTTTGGCATTAAGTAGGCAGCATTAGCCTCAGGTCTTCAATTTCTTGTGAGTCATTCAGTGGCTAAATCAAAGATGTATCAGAAAGCAAATTGGTTTCCCTAGACCTAGCCACTGATAGTAATGATGAACCAGACAGTTCCACTTTAACTTCTCTGGGATAATTCCCCAGTACCTTGACATGCTAATTTCCATAAATATATTGGGGCCCAAAGTACCCAAATCACTTGGGGTTTTACAATAGAAGAACGTGCTTGACATATAATACATTTTCTTGGAAATAAACATGTAGCAAAAAGGTAATTAATTCACGTGGCCTTCCTCAAAACACATTTTTGGTGCCTCTGCTGCCAACTGTTCACATTGTACTGATCCATGATCTTTCACAGAGTTGGAAGGGCAATTTGATATCAAAATTACAATTTCCCCAATTACATTTTCATTTTGAAGATATGCCTTAAGCTCTTCGTCTGAGAATAAGATTACCCAGTTAAAAAGAAGTTGTATTTGTTTAAAGATTAATAGGAAGGCAAAGCACCAAATTCAGATTGGTTTCTTAGAAAAATATAAGTAGCATTTACCTATTCAGACAGTTCATGTAAAATTTAGATGTAAAGAATGTACTTGTGGTTCTGAAATAGGGTTATAACATCATAATATCTTTCTGAAAAATCTTAATGCTAATTTTCATAAAGTATAAATCTAATATGATTTGAAGTAACAGGAATTATTTAAAATTAATCATTTTTCATAATTCAATATCATGCTCATCCATAAAAATAACATTTGAATTTTCATTACTTTCTTGTCAGTTTGACTTTTATATCATTATCTCAATTCTCTGTCAGGATCAACTAAAAAAAAAACCCCAAAACTAAACTGAAAAACTCTAAGATGAATGCTATTCTATAAAATACTAAAACCTCAGTTCATTATTTGTGAAGGAAATTAGATAACCCTACCTAACATGGTTCCTTTCATAATGAACAAGCTTTGAATAATTATTATTCATGATGATGAAAATAACTAAATCAGTATCACATCATTTTCAACAGTGCCAATGTTATTAAAATATAAATAGAGAGGAGAAAGAATTTAAGTTGTTCCTAAGGAGAAATATCAGGAAAAAGTACCATATGGAATTTAGTTAGAAGATTAAACACTGGGAAATAACTCATTTGATTTAGCGGAATTCACAAGAACACTCAACTGAACAAACCAATGGCTTTGTGTATTAATTTATACACTAGAGGCCCAGTGCACAAAATTCGTGCACAGGTAGGGTCCCTAGCTGCAGCCAGCTGCCACCCGGGGCCTCCCTTCCCTGGTTGCCGGCTGCTAGCCACCGGCCAGGGCCTTCCTTCATTCCGCGCTGCCCCTTGGTGGTCAGCACACATCATAGCAAGCAATCAAACTCCTGGTCAGTTGAACTCCCGAGGAGACACTTTGCATATTAGGCTTTTATATATAGAGATACTTATTTAAAATGTCTCCCTTTGAAAATTTTTCTTCTATCTTTCACATTCTCCTAGCAGGACAACAAAATTCCTACAGTTTGTACTTATAAATTATATTGAATAGCAAAGTTCCCACTCTAGAAATGTATGGAAGAGTAAGGAGAACATTACATATGATCTCATTTTTGTAGATTTTTCCTTCCTCAAAATGAGGTTCATGATCCATCACCAATTGTCCAAGTAGTTTTCTCAAGGGAAACTTTTGCGATGACTCCCTCTTGTAACTCTCCAGCCTGCAATTTCTATATGTTATATTAGTTTCACCTCTTGATAACAATTGTATTTCAATTTCTGTGTTAGCTCCAGATTATAAACCCACCAAACTCCAGCAAAACCATAAAATTGTCAGTGGAGTTTTCCCACAGTTTCACATTTCAGTCAAATCAATTGTGTGGAAAATCAGGCAGGCTGTCAACTTTGCTAAAAGCTATGGTCCATGCTCTAAGCTTTTTTAAAAAAAAAAATTAAACTTTAAATTTTAGTTTTAGATTTATAGTAAAATTATGAAGGTAGTTGAGAGTTCCTGTGTACCTCACACTCAGTTCCCAGATGGTACTTTCTTCCTGATATTTCTCCTTACGAACAACTTAAATTCTTTCTCCTCTATATTTATATTATTAACATTTTATATTACTAGGGTACATTCGTCAGAATTAATGAGTCAATACTGACACATTATTGTTATCTAAGTTCCATCTTCTATTCAGATTTCCATAGTGTTTGCCTAATGTCCTTTTTCTGTTCTAGGGATCCCATCCAGAAAACCATGTTACATTTAGTCATCATGTTTCCTTAGACTCTTCTTCACTGAGACAATTTTTCAGACATCACTTGTTTTTGTTGACTTTGACAAAAGATGTTAAGCACCTTTTCATATGCTTAATCTGGCATCTTTATCTCTTCTTTGTTGAGGTGTTTGCTCATATCTTTTGGTCATTTTTTAAAATAAAAGCTTGATTACAATAGAATTCATACATCATCCAACTCACCCTTTAAAAGTATACAGTTCAATCGTTTTCTAGTGTATTCAGAGTTATGCAAATACCATAACTCTCTAATTCCAAAATAGCCTCATTATCTCCCAAATGAACCCCACAACTATTAGCAGTCACTCCCTATTCTTAATTCCAGGACCTGGGAACCACCAATCTGCTTTGTGTCTATTCTGAACTTTCCATATAA
>NW_005877989.1:0-8100 GCF_000147115.1 Myotis lucifugus | reverse complement strand
GAAACATGTTAGGTAGGCAATTGGAGTTTCTAAAATATAATTTGCACTTTGGGCCCTGAGCAGGAGTCAGACCCAGCAGTAAGCCTGGGCTTGGTTTATCATGTGTGCCACCATTTGTTAATCCATTTCCTTATATCTTATTGTCAGAAGAACAGTTAAGGGAGTCTGTCGTTGTTTTGTTGTGTTTCCTCTGCATATTATCAGTGGGCAAAGTAGTTGAGACTCTTGGGTATATACTTAGATCTGCTTTGTCTAGCCCAGCCATGGGCAAACTATGGCCCGCGGGCCGGATCCGGCCCGTTTGAAATGAATAAAACTAAAAAAAAAAAAAGACCGTACCCTTTTATGTAATGATGTTTACTTTGAATTTATATTAGTTCACACAAACACTCCACCCATGCTTTTGTTCCGGGCCTCCGGTCCAGTTTAAGAACCCATTGTGGCCCTCGAGTCAAAAAGTTTGCTCACCCCTGGTCTAGCCCAACAGATGCTATTATCTACAAATTCTAGATGAAGGAACTGAGACTTAGAAAATTGTAAATGTAAATGTGAACATATAGCTAATACATGGTGGATTTTAACTACAGACCAGGTATGAGTTCCTCATGTTTGAATAGCTATTTCAGGCCATGTCTGTCATATTTTTATGAGTATGGTACTCACAAAATTGTACTCATGCTGAGTTAATTTTGTTGAATTGAATGAGAATGGGGAAAAGACCCTGGCAAGCATTTGTGGCAAAGGCAAATCTTGTGTGCTTTTCCTTTACTGTCCTCAGTTGTACTTCTCTCTTCATTGCTCTCCAACCTGATGCCTGGGACCACCTGTGTCCTAGATGCTGAGGGTTTTTGCTGTGGTATTCTACCTGCTCTACTCAGCATCCACCATTCCCCCTTCCATCTGCCTTGACTTCCTCTCTCTTTCACATGATAATGCTCCCCTCCTCATCCTGGACCCTCAAGACACAAAACCCTGCTGTGCGATGGTCAGATAAATTAACCCTTGCTGATCTCTATATCTAGGGTATCAAGCAATATCTAATTCTAGTTAAATTAAGCATCCCCTTAAGGAATTACACCCATGGCTGCAGAAGTACCTCATGGGAGTTCCATTTTCAGTGAGGGATGCTTTGAAACCAAATATTCAGAGGCTTTAGCCCACTTATATATATGGCCAGCCCCAACAATGACATTTATTTAAATACCCTGCAGGGGTAGTCAAGTCTTCAATGCTGCACACTCAAAAATTCAAATCAAATATGCACACCGACATTTTCCCCCTACTTCCTTAGATACTCATGATATTTAAGGCCAAGCTGATGTCAGGACCCTCCTCCCCTGAGAATGATGCTGTACCTCTGGGGATTTGCCTAATGAAGCAACTGGCATTTCCTAGTCTGCCAGATGAGTGCTGATGGCATTGCAAAGTCTCCAGGGTTTCAGACAACGTGGAGCTCAACAAAGCAGTCTATTCAGACCAGATCCAAACCACTTCGGAAATCAAGTGCTAGTATATGGACAACTGAACTTTCTTCTTTCTCTTGCATCTCCCAGCTGCAAACTGCTGTCTGCATTGCAGGGGGCGTTACACAATGAAGAATAACTGCTATCACTAAGATTTTATTTATTATTTTATTTTATTTTTAAAAAATATTTTTATTGATTTCAGAGAGGGAGAGAGAGAGCGAGAGATAGAAACATCAATGATGAGAGAGAATCATTGATCGGCTGCCTCCTGCATGTCTCACACTGGGAAACAAGACTGTAACCTGGGCATGTGCCCTGACCCGGAATTGAACCCTGACTTCTTGTTTCATAAGTTGATGCTCAACCACATGAGCCATGCTGGCCGGGCTACTGCTAGGATTTTAGCATCACCAAAAACATTTTCGTACTCCTTTGATTCTCACAGGCATTATTTTCCTTGGTTTTATTGGATCTGGGATTATGGTGAGACTTTATATATGGGATTATGGTGGGATATTTTTTAAGGCCACCTAGCTGCAAGTGTGACAGAATAATTTATTTTTTTATTTTTTTTAATTAAATCTTTATTGTTCAGATTACATTTGTTCCTCCTTTTTTCCCCCCCATAACTCCCCTCCTCCCAGTTCCCGCCCTACCCTCCGCCCTCATTCCCCACCCACTGTCCTCATCCATAGGTGCACGATTTTTGTCCAGTCTCTTCCCGCATCTCCCACTCCCCTTTCCCCCCCAAGAATAGTCAGTCCATTCCCTTTCTATGTCCCTGATTCATTATAATCACCAGTTCATTCTGTACATCAGATTATTTATTCACTTGATTCTTAGATTCACTCGTTGATAGATGCATGTTTGTTGTTCATAATTTGTATCTTTACCTTTTTCTTCTTCCTCTTCGTAAAGGATACCTTTCAGCATTTCGTATAATACTGGTTTAGTGGTGATGAACTCCTTTAGCTTTTCCTTATCTGTGAAGCTCTTTATCTGACCTTCAATTCTGAATGATAGCTTTGCTGGATAAAGTAATCTTGGTTGTAGGTTCTTGGTATTCATCACTTTGAATGTTTCTTGCCATTCCCTTCTGGCCTGCAAAGTTTCTGTTGAGAAATCAGCTGACAGTCGTATGGGTATTCCCTTGTAGGTAATTGAGTCTCTTTCTCTTGCTGCTTTTAAGATTCTCTCTTTGTCTTTTGCTCTTGGCATTTTAATTATGATGTGTCTTGGTGTGGTCCTCTTTGGATTCCTTTTGTTTGGGGTTCTCTGCGCTTCTTGGACCTGTAAGTCCATTTCTTTCACCAGGTGGGGGAAGTTTTCTGCCATTATTTCTTCAAATAGGTTTTCAATATCTTGCTGTCTCTCATCTTCTGGCACCCCTATAATTCTGATATTTGTACGCTTGAAGCTGTCCCAGAGGCTCCTTACACTATCTTCGTATTTTCGGATTCTTTTTTCACTTTGCTTTTCCGGTTGGGTGTTTTTTGCTTCTTTGAATTTCAAATCTTTGACTTGATTTTTGCGCTCCTCTGGTCTGCTATTGGGTGTCTGTATAATATTCTTTATTTTAGTCAGTGTATACTTAATTTCTAGTTGGTTCTTTATCACAGCATCGAGGGTCTCATTAGATTTCGTGAGGGTCTCATTAGATTTCGTGAGGCTCTCATCAAGTTTATTGGCAGCTTGTAGCACATTATTGCAAGCCCTCAAAATTGCGTTTTTCAGCTCTATATCCTCCATTTCTGTCATGTTTTTTTGTCTCCGCATTTTTTATGCTTTCTTGGTGCACCCCCTTGTGGTCTTTGTGCGCAGTCTTGTTCTAGTTAAGCCTTGATTGTTGTAGTTAATACTAGAGGGATTTGACCACCAGGCTGACTGGCTGTGAGAATCAGCTGTGTCTGCAGTGGGAAAACTTCTGTCCTCTGGAGAGGTGCTGATCTAGCCTTTGCCTGAGCCTATCCGGCAAATGGCTCTGCGCAGGGCTTGGGCGGGGCGGGTCGCACGGGATCAACAGGGCGGGCGGAGGGAGCAGTTATGGCCGCTCTCAGTCCTGTTCCCAGAGGCTCTGCTTCTCAGAACCCCAGCAACCGCTGCAAACCTAGGAGAGAAAGCTGCCCTCACGTTCCAACTGATGCCAGACAATCCCGCCTCTCCCGTTTGAGTCTGAGTCCCTAGAGACTCGCCCGGATCTGGAGCTCAGAGTCTGAGACTCCCTCCTGATTGAAAACGACAACCGCGCCCTCAGCCACCAGCCCACTTTGCGCGCGCACCTTGGTACCTTTGTATTTTCCACACTGCGCCTCCTCTGAGCCTCGGTATGCTGTTCTCTTTCCTTCTAGTTGAAGAGTCTCTCCTCAGCCAGCCTTCCTGTGGTTCTGAGTGATGTCCATTCCGTCTTTTAGTTGTATTTTTGAAGTGGTTGTTTGCGGCAGCAATCTCCGGTGTTTACCTATGCCGCCATCTTGGTCTCCCCCCAGAATAATTTATTAAGAATTCAATTATTTTGTTATTTTTCCAACTCCATTTTCAGATGTTAATCTGGCCTTTGTGATGGAGTCAAAATCGAAATAACCCAAGGGCAGGTTTGTTTTCTGATTTGTTTTCTAACCTGAATTCTTTGAGGGGGTTACACCAGAGAAATGGAGAGAAGTGAGAATTATGGAGGGGAAGGGAATGATTGTTGCAGAGAGTATGAAGGGAAGGATTTCTCCAAAAGGAGAAGCAGCAGTGGTTTGGGATACCTTGAAATTGGTCATAGAGCCTGTGGTGCAAGCAGGAATCAGGAGATGACTATGTAAACCCCCTCCCCCCCCCAGAGGAAGCTAGACCATAGGTACCCAATGTTTTCAAGCTCCACAAAGATATTCTTACTAAGAGGCACAGACATGCCTCTCAGGGACCACATGGGCCTTGGACAAAAGCCATGTCAGGGTTAACCAGAGACCAGAGAGGCCACCATAAATGTCTGCTTTGCATAAAATTCCAGAACATTGGTGTTTTCTTAGACTTGGGAAAGAGACCCTGTAGTGACTAATATTGGACCTGGTGGAATAGGATTAGTGACATTTATTTTGGTATAAAGACCTGACTTTTTTAGTAACATCTAAGCCTATTAAGTTGAAGAATTCAACACTGCAAATGTGGTTGTCTTTCCATAGCTCTTACATCTTAGAACATTTATGTTGAGATGAATCTCAGTGGGGAAGATCCAGTAGAGCCAATGTGATATATACTTGTGACAAAAGAGAATTTCAGCACCTGTTCCTTTTTGCATGTTTCCCACTTTTGCAATGTGGCCATCAGCCACATTGTTTCTGGATGACTAGGTCAGTCAGCTGGTATCTGAGGTCTAAGGTGCCCATATGGGCATAGCTGAAGGCATAAGTAGATCTCATGACACATGGAGGTGATAGCTTTCTGAGGAGGGAATAATGGCTCATAAAATCCACTGGAGGAGACTGCAGGGATTGTTTAAAAATCAAATTGCTTATTAGATTTTCCAACTTCTTGAACATCTTCAAATATATTGTAGACAGAGTCATCTATTTATACCCTCTGCCTTTTAATGGTGAAATAGCAATATTGCTTCACAGCAGGAAATTTTTCATGATTCTTTGTTTCACTACAATTTTTTGATCCCCAACTTAAATTAAGTTGAAGTTAAGAACCAGCCTACACATTTACACATGGTATTTGGTCATCACAATAAGAAAACCAAAACAAAAAATGAGGTGGGGGCTAAAGTGTTAAACATAAAAATTCCTCTTGCTAATCCCTCCTTTTCTTATTCCCTGTCTTCTCTCTTCAATATACATACCTCAGAGAAACACTGCAGAACCACAAATTACTGTGGAGTGCAACTCCTATTTAATAATGACATCCCGTAACTTAGCGAAAACCTGCCAACATCTGCAAACTTCTATACAGAGTTGTGAGCCAAAGTTAAAAATCATGTGTGACAGTGCTGCAGAAAATACAATTGATTCCAGTCCGATTGTGTCAGTTCCAAACAGAGACAATATTGATGATGCTGAGCAGTAATCTTATTGGGCTTGGACCCAACTGAACATTGGTCTTTGTCAACTCATTATTCCTCTATCAGAGGGATCTTCACAGATTGATCTTGCCAGCGTCTCTTGATGTGTCTCACAAATCACAGGCAGATTTGAGAATTGCACAGTAATTGCTGGGCTTTTTTCCCTTCTGCCGCCTCACTCCTCGCCAGGAGACAGTGACTATATATCGCAAGTCATTGTCATATGAAAGACCTAAAAAGTTCTAACAAAGTTGAGGAGGGAGGTGTGAAGTCCCTGGTGATGCCAGGAGCGATGGCCACACCACTGATAATTTTGGATTGGCAAAATAAAGTATTAAATCCTCTCTTTTCCCTTTAGGCAGTTAATTAGAGAGATCCCTGAACTTTTCAGAAGTCTGAAATCTTGACTGTACCAAAGTTCATCTCAGCAGTTGAAGGGTTCAGTTGGGATGAGTTGCATTGTCTCTGCATTTTTAGCAAGTTTGAAAAGCATATTATCTCAGAAGTAATGGTGGATGGTAGGGGAAAGGCGATAGGTATATAATTTTGGACTAATGACATTTTCTTCTGTGATTTGATCTGCTCTTCCTTATGGCTAATTTGACATCCCCCTCTAGATAGAAAAGTCTTCAGAAATCAGTTATTAGTTTAGTTAAAAAAAAAACACAATAAAATATAAATGGATTGCTGGTGTCTCCAGGTGGATTGGTCAGAATAAAGTTAGGCCTTGGTAATGACACTACCATGTATTTTCGTCCCGGGTCAGAGCCTCCAACAGGCAATGTGGATCCGTGCATTTTGGAATTATCTAGCTAATTGGTGGGGAGCGGCACTAAGGCTGGACCAGATCATGTCTTTTCAGAATGTGCATTCAACAGCACAGATGTCCTCAATCTTAAGAATTTGTCTGCTGTTCTGGGAATTCATAACCCTTTGAAACAGCCATAGAGACTTAGGTTCCAAACTTCTGAGCAATCATTACAGAAAGGGCCCATAACCCTCTCTCTTCTGTAGTTCAACCAGTGGGAGCTGCTTGTGTGGTGTGTACCCATATGGGAGATAAACACCAAGGTGCTGGCAAAGTTTCTTCTAACTCTCTTTAGCTTTTACACTTTCCCCACCAAGTCCTGTATCTTATGAAGAGTTTAAAAGCTGAAATATTCAGCAAAAAGAAATCTTTTATAAGTTTAATGCAAGTGAAAATCAGATGCAATAAAATTTTTGCATAGTGTCTGGAGGCTTCTGGTGTTAAAAAACAAAATCCAACAGAGTGAATGTGAAGATCTAATTGGCCCTATTATGCAATCCATGAATGGGGGAGCATCCCATCTAGTAACTACAAGAGTGCTCGGAGGGTTTATACAAAATGGAAGGTTTTTATAGAAAGAAGGGTGGGGCAAGGGAGCTATTAGTGAGAGAAAGGGTTATTTGGGGGCCAGAACATTTGGGGGAGATGGGGAAAGAGAAAGGGAAAGGTTATATCAGGTAGCTTGCCTTTCCTTTCTATGGGTGATGGAGAGGGCCTCCGTGACTGATTACCCCATTGGCTGTAACGACAAAATTCGAGACTGGTTCATTAAGATTGTTTCTAAGAAAGGCTGAAACTGCAACTAGATCAAGTATTACATCTAGGTTTGGATAGCATGGGCTTTTAGCATGAGTGACACCATTTTAGGCCTATGGTTTCTCTTTAACCCTGTCAATGATGCTTGTAAAATTAGCAGAATCACAAATATTGTGACGTCTTTCTTGTTGTCATTTCTGGAGTCAGTGGTGTCCTTTTGGCAGGAGCTGTGTCTATACAGTAAACTCCATCATGAGGCTCTTTGGTGATGCACTGATGTTTGGAGAAGCTGAGAGTTGTATGCCTCTCCACTCTACTCCTCACGCAGAGTTGTTCCCTTCTCCCTGCTCTAGGCTAGAAACTATAGTTGACTGAGATTCATATGATGAATCAGACTAAATGAAACTCAATTTTGCTCCACCGAATTAACTCTATTTACTTCTTATATCTCTCTTGGGTGGAGAAGGTAATTGAGTGTTGAAGTTTGAAGTGCTCCTGCTGGGGTGGCAGGCTGCATGGGGAGGTAAAAATAAACAAAAGATAGTTAATTGTGTTGGCAGATCAAGCCTAATTATTCCAGCAGAACATTAAAGCAAGATTTACACCAGAGGATTGACAGTACAGATAACAGAGAGTTGAGTGTTTAGAATCCATTTGACATTACAATCAGAAGGTCACAGAGGTGAGGGTAAGGGCAAAATCATGCTGTTTCCTCCCTCTCTTTCCTGAATACTTTTATATGGGTGAAAACAGTACAACTTGGTTGCTGTGGTCAGCCTTGAAGATACATAAGTAGGAGGATGAGGGGAGCATATCAAGGATTGCTCTTTATCTTGGTTTAAGTGAGACTATCAGTGTTCCTGAGCAGCTGGATATGTGAAGGGGCACCTGGATGAGCAAATGTGTCTCACTTTATATTATTGACTCATCACAAAAAGAACAAAATATCTTTTTCTCTTCTTCAAAAATTAGTTGTTTGAATGGTCATTTGAGGCTGTTGGGTAAGGTAGCAGGGCTTGTGGCCT
>NW_005877988.1:0-8100 GCF_000147115.1 Myotis lucifugus | reverse complement strand
CTTAAGGATTTCTCATTGTTAGCCCGTTACCTTCTTTAGTGGGATGGAATTAACCCATGTAAATAGTTTTTTTTAAATTAAATCTTTATTGTTCAGATTATTACAGTTGTTCCTCTTTTTCCCTCTATAGCTCCCCTCCATCCAGTTCCCACCCCCTCCCCCACTGTGCTCATCCATAGGTGCACAATTTTTGTTCAGTCTCTTCCTGCAACCCCCACACCCCTTTCCCCCCCCAAGAATAGGCAGTCAACTCCCTTTCTATGCCCCTGATTCTATTATAATTACGTTTATTCTGTTCATCAGATTATTTATTCACTTGATTTTTAGATTCACTTGTTGATAGATGTGTATTTGTTGTTCATAGTTTGTATCTGTACCTTTTTCTTCTTGTTCCTCTTCTTAAAGGATACCTTTCAGCATTTCATATGATACTGGTTTAGTGGTGATGAACTCCTTTAGCTTTTTCTTACCTGTGAAGCTCTTTATCTGACCTTCAATTCTGAATTATAGCTTTGCTGGATAAAGTAATCTTGGTTGTAAGTTCTTGGTATTCATCACTTTGAATATTTCTTGCCACTCCCTTCTGGCCCGCAAAGTTTCTGTTGAGAAATCAGCTGACAGTCAGTCATATGGGTACTCCCTTGTAGGTAACTGACTGTCTTTCTCTTGCTGCTTTTAAGATTCTCTCTTTGTCTTTTGCTCTTGGCATTTTAATTATGATGTGTCTTGGTGTGGTCCTCTTTGGATTCCTTTTTTTGGGGGTTCTCTGTGCTTCCTGGACTTGTAAGTCTATTTCTTTCACCAGGTAGGGGAAGTTTTCTGTCATTATTTCTTCAAATGGGTTTTCAATATCTTGCTCTCTCTCTCTTCTTCTGGCACCCCTATAATTCAGATGTTGGTACGCTTGAAGCTGTCCCAGAGGCTCCTTATACTGTCTTCGTATTTTTGGATTTTTTCATTTTGCTTTTCCGGTTGGGTGTTTTTTGTTTCTTCGTATTTCAAATGTTTGACTTGATTCTTGTGATCCTCTGGTCTGCTGTTGGGAGTCTGTATAATATTCTTTATTTCAGTCAGTGTATGCTTAATTTCTAGTTGGTCCTTTATCACAACCTCGAGGGTCTCATTAGATTTCTTGAGGATCTCACTACATTTATCGGCGGTTTCTGGTAAATTCTTTAAAAACCTTAAAGGTGTGGTTTTGAACTCTATATCCAGTCGTTTGATTTCCTCCATTTCTGTCATTTGTGTCCTGTTTCTTTGTCTCAGCATTTTTTATGCTTCGCTGTGTCAATAGAGTGGCTTTCTGTGCTAAGTGTCCTATAGGGCCCAGTGGCTCAGCCTCCCCAATTACTTGAGGTAGACACTCTTGGTGCACCCCCTTGTGGGCTTTGTGCACAGTCTTGTTGTAGTTAAGCCTTGATTGTTGTAGGTAACTCTGGGAAGATTTGACCTCCAGGCCAATTGGCTGTGAGAATCAGCTGTGTCTCGGTGGGAGAACTTCTGTGCTGAAGACATCCTTATGGGGCAAGATTTACTTCAGTGGGGCTTTGGTGCTCACTGAGTCTGCCCCCTGAGTGTGTCCCTTATGGATCTGAGGAGTTGTAATCTGGATGATCCCACTCTAACCACTGGGTACACTGGCACTTGGATCTCTAAGGAGGTGCTGATTTAGCCTCTTCCTGAGGCTACCCAGCAGGAGCAGACAGACGCTCAATGCAGGAGCTGCCCTGTGGTGGTCTGTGCGCTCCCACAGGGGGAGCTCTGTTCAGCCACAAGCCAGGCTGACGGCTGCCAGCACAGCGGTGGTGGTGGGAGCCTCTCCCACCTCCTCAGCAGCACTAAGGATGTCCGACTGCAGCTTCTCGGCCTGCTCCCTGTTGGCAAGTCGACATCCGCTGAGGGCTCTCAGGCTGCCAGAGAGATGTCTGACTGCCAGCTTAGGCCCCATCCCCCAGGGAGTGGGCCTAAGCCAGCAGGTGGACATCCCCCGAGAGGTCCCAGACTGTGAGAGGGCACAGGCCGGGCTGAGGGACTCTCCCCCGGCGAGTGCACAAATTTTGTGCACAGGGCCTCTAGTCATAATATAAGAAGTAATCTTTCTGGCCCGGCCTGTGTTGCTTAGTGGATGAGCATTGACCTATGAACCAGGAGGTCAGGTTAGATTCATAGTCAGGGCACATGCCCAGGTTTCCCCTTCAGTCCCCAATAGCGGGTATGCAGGAATCAGTGGAACATTGATACACTCTCATTATTGATGTTTCTTTCTCCTTTCCTTTCTGAAATCAACAAAATATTCTAAAAAGTAAATGTAGTTTCTCTTTCTTTAAAATCCTTATCTAAAGATATTTTTTTCTCATTGATCTTAGAATGGGAGAGATAGTGGGTAGAGAGGTAGAGAGAGAAACATTGATATGAGAGAGACACATCAATTGATTGCTTCCCTCTGGCACACAGGGTAGGTTGGAGACCAAACCTTCCACCCAGGTAACAGACCTTAGTGGGAATCAAATTGTTGACTGCAGGAGGGATGATGCTCTAACCACTGAGCACACCTGCTGAGCTATAGATTCTCTTTGAAGGGACTTATAAAAAATTTGAAGTTACATTATATGAGATATGACTGACAAATATATCACAATGTAAGGAAGTTTATCTCAAAGGTCTTTCTAACCCTGTCTCGTTTGGCTCATTTCTCTGCATGTATTCCCTCCACCGAAAGGTTGCAGGTTTCATTCCTGGTCCCACAAATGCCATATTGGGGGTGTGATTCCAGAGCTCCTCAGGGCACTTTTGTGAGGCAACCAGTGGATGTTCGTCTCCTTCTCTGCCTTCCTCTCTAAATTAAATTTTTTAAAGAACTTAAAAAAAACTTTCAAAGCAAGGTATTTTTTTAGGTCCCTGAGGCCCCAGACAGCTGCCCTGCCAGTTGGAGGCACCTGCATGTATTAGCCTAAGTGAAAGAAGCGGAGAAGGACTCACCCACCCCGGAATTATAATGCAATGATGAATGTTGGTTGATTTAAGCCCCTAAACTTTGGAGTGTTTTATTCCACAACAAAGACTAGTTGTAAGAGAAAAGAGTTCCTGAGATTGAGGTGCTCAATAATAAAAACCTTATGCGTGTGACATGCCCTTGGGCCTGGCTAGTGTATAGATGCTGGAAGGAGACTGTTAGTGGACGCTGCAAGCAAAGGAAATAGGATTGAAGTCTGGAAGCATAGGAAATCATGTGTTTTTTTGGTTTTCTGTTTTGTTTTGGGAAATCATGTTTTGATATAATGAAAACATTGACAAACCTTTTGCCAATAGCACAAGAAGCAGAACAACCACCTGAGCAACCCATAGATTCATAAGAAATATTGAATATTGTTGCATTAAGAGAATCAGTTTTGGGTGGTTTATAAAACAGATAATGAAGTTGAGATGCTGACTGTACAGGGCTGAATTGTGTCCCCTCAAAATGGACATTTTTTAGGCCTAACCTGCAATATGTCTGTATTTGGAGATAGGGGGTTTAGGGAGGTCATTAAGATTATATGAGGTCACAAGAGTGGGGTCCTAATCTGATAGAAGTGGGTTCCTTATAAAAGGAGATCAAATAACCTGTCTGTACATATTCCTGAAGTTTTATTTAGATAATATTATCTAGAAAGGATAGTTTGCCCTAGCTAGTTTTTGCTCAGTGGATAGAGCATATACCTGAGGACATAAAGGTCCCAGGTTTGATTCCAGTCAAGGGCACATACCAAAGTTGCAGTCTCGATCCCCAGTCTGCGGCATGCAGGAAGCAGCTGATCAATAATTCTCTCATCACTGATATTTCTCTCTTTCCCTTTTCCTTCCTCTCGGAAATCAATAAAAATATATTTTTTTAAAAAAAGGAAAAGAAAGGATAGTTCAATGTCTTTTTCTGAGTTAAGTCGACAATATTTATTTTTGACTAGAGAGTTGGTGCACGAAAGCCATGCATGGGTAGAGTCCCTAGGCCTGGCCAGCGACCAGGGTCAGTCAGGTTCCCTGCCTCCTCTCCTCCTTCCCTCGCCAGTTGCCAGCTTCCACTAGTTCCCAACTTGCCTCCCAGCCTTCTCATTCCCTAGCTCCCTCAGTGCTTGGGAGCAGGGTGGTGGCCCACCCCATGACCTGCAGGTGGTTCTGGCCCCTGCTCCACCATCCTGCTGATGTCCCTCTCTCATCGGGGCCTCCATTGCCACCCACTGCTAAAGCCCCTTTGCTGAAGCCCACAATGTTCTCCACCACCTTCTAGTGGTTAGTGCACATCATAGAATTCGAGAGCAATCAAATTCCCAGTCCCCCAGTCAAACTAACAAGGGGACACTTTGCATATTAGCCTTTTATATACATACTGAAGGCCCAGTGCACAAAAATTTGTGCACTGGGGGGGGGGGGCCCTCAGCCTGGCCTGTGCCCTCTCACAGTCTGGGACCCCTCAAGGGATGACCACCTGCTGGCTTAGGCCCGCTCCCCGGGGGATTGGGCCTAAGATGGCAATCAGACATTTCTCTGGCAGCCCGGCAGCCCTCGGGGGATGTCCACTTCCAGTGGGAGCAGACCTAAACTGCAGTCAGACATCCTTAGCGCTGCTGAGGAGGCAGGAGAGGCTCCCACCACCACCGCTGTAGTGGCAGCCATCAGCCTGGCTTGTGGCTGAGCAGAGCTCCTCCCATGTGAGAGCGCCCTGACCACCAGAGGGCGGCTCCTGCATTGATTGTCTGCCCCCTGGTGGTCAGTGTGTGTCATAGTGACCAGTCATTCCCAGTCCTGCTGTTAGGGTCAGTTTGCATATTACCTTTTACAATATAGGATAGAGGCCTGGTGCACGGTTGGGGGCTGGCTGGTTTGCCCTGAAGGGTGTCCTGGATCAGGGTGGGGGTCCCACTTGGGTGCCTGGCCAGCCTGGATGATGGGCTGATGGCTGTTTGCAGTTGGTCACACCCCCTTCAGGGTGGGGGTCCCCACTGTGGTGCCTGGCCAGTCTGAGGGACTGAGGGCCGTTTTCAGGCTGGTGGGTGACTGAAGCTCCCAGCCTCTCCTTTTTTTTTTTTTTTTTTATTCTGGGATTTATTTACCTTCTATGGCTGTCACTGGAACTGAGAGCCGGCTTTAGCTCTGAGGCTCAGCTCCAGCTCTGAGAACTCGGCTGCTGAAAGCAGGTATCTGCGTTTGTTTGGCTTCAATAATTGAAACACTGTTGCAGCTCCAGGTCTGAGGCCCGGCTGGCTGAAAGCAGGTTTCTGGGGTTTCTTTAGGTTCTACAATTGCAACATTGTTTCTTAGAGTGCAGCTCAGAGGCCAGCAACGGCATGTGGGGAACCTTGGCTTTCTCCATCACTGGAACAAACAAGCCTCCTGTTCACTGCAGCTGCCTGGCTGCCGGCCGCATCTTGGTTGGCAGTTAATTTGCATATCGCCCTGATTAGCTAATGGGAAGTATGTCGGAGGTACGGTTAATTACCATGTTTGTCTATTATTAAATAGGCTATAGACTAGAGGCCTGATGCACAAAATTCATGCAAAGGGCTTGGCCTTCACAGCCCTGGGTGCTAAGGCTGGCCCTCGCAGCCCCTCACAGACTCTCGCAGCGCCCCCGCCCCCCGGCCCTTTCAGCCCCAGCTTCATCTGGTGGGTCATTCTGATGTTTGGGCTAATTAGCATGTTAGCTCTTTATTATATAGGACCTGTTTAATTTTGGAACAGGTAATACGTGAAATAATAAAAGGTTTGTAGTGAAAAATAGTACTTCAAGGTAATTTAAGTGTCGGACACAACATTTGTTTTAGTAATGCAGTTTATAACAATATTTTTAAAAGGTTTATTTTTAAGCAATGCTATTGTCCTAAATGATCATATGTCCTTGCCATCGAATTCTCATATCCCAGATCCTGTCCCTGAAAGGTTCTGGAACTCAGCCATGTTGAGTCATGGTCTCCCTGGGGATTGAGGCAGGGAGCAGGAAAAGGCTGCTGGTGTCAGTATGAAATTGCCTGTCTACCCATGGAGAGTTTTGTTTCACATTCTAGTTCATCCTCAAACACATATTTGCAATTTTTTGTTTAATGAAAGTGCTTACATGAATTCCAATTGCAGTCATGTTCCTGGGTTCAAGCCCCTCCTCACTTCCAGCCCCTCCCTGAGATCCCAGTTGCTACAGAGTTGCTTCAGTCTCACTACCAATATGTGCCTGCTTGGCCCAGGGTAAGCAAGAGATGGGGGTGGGGTGGGGCGGGGGGAGGTAAATTAGTTCCTGATGTAATCCTTTCAAACTGTAGTTTCCAACACATGTGGAAATCTTTCTGAGTGCTTTCATAATATATTTGAAGCTAATTGTGTGAGTCACTGACTTCCAAACTTCACCATTGGGAATGGAGAGGAATGTTGACAAGCAGACATAACTGCCAGAGGGTGTTTCATTTCATTATCAATTTTTAGGAGGAAATCCACAGACATGTCGGAAAGTTGAAGATCACGTTTACCACATCATTTCTGGAGGTTGCATTTGCCCCTTTGGATTGTATCCTCTGGCACAGAGAAGGCTCCTATTGGATGCAGGTAAGGCATCATCAGGGTTTATGTCGGGCATTCTCCTCTGTTCCATTGGTGTATGGATCTGTGTTATTCCAGGATCACACCCACTTGCTTACCCTTGCTTTGTAAAATGTTTTTCAGTGTAAAAACATGAATATCCCACTTTCCTATATTTGAAGTATTTAGCCTCTCCGGAATCTCTTTTGCTTAAATTACAGTCGAAATTGCCTTGGAATTTCCATAGGCAATCTATTTATTGTGTGGCCACTTGGACATATAAAGGAATGTATTTCAGTTTATTTGTGTCTGCTTCCTTTTGCATTGCTGTGTCAATTTCAGTGTGTAAGTCTTTCACTATCTTTGTAGAATGGATTGTCTTTATGTGTTTAACTGTTTATTATATGTGGTGTGTTTTCTGGCTTCAGGTGGCAATACTAAGAGGTGATATTTTATTGGCCTAAACCAATTAAATATTTATATAAGTTAAACATAATCCTCTGGTCTGGCTTACTCTAAATTACAGGTTTCTAAACAGGTCATATCTTTAAAGTAAATAAAGATTTATAATACTGAAATGAATACCTATATTCATGAAAATACTGGAAAATAATAAAAATAAAAATGGTGATGGGTCTAAGTAAAATGATAATAGTTATTATTCTTATAACTCTTTTAAATATTGATTTTCAATTGTTTTGTTTCCCAAATAATAGGAAAACTAACAGGATACATTCTACATTGATATCAATGTCCCATTAACTAGGCTATAGGTACTACTAAAGTCAAAATATTCATTTAAAAATGCATTCCCAGAACACAAAGATTTCAAAGACCACAACTTACAACTAGAAAATTTTTATCCCTTGAAAAATACATAAACTTGTTGCCCACTATGATGGATGGGACTATCTCATCAAGTGCCCAACATGAATGGATATCTGGGTCTGTCTCTGACACCCCCACCCTCCTGCTTCCCTAACTCAAGCTGCCTCTCCCTTCAGTTGGGGAGACAGGGAGGGGCTGAGAGAGCAGGCTGCCCTTCCCCTCCCCCCTCCTCACTGAGGGTTTAAGGATCCAGGCAAATCGCAGGCAGAAAGTTCTGGTTTCCAACCCAATCTGCCCGCCTTTTGAATTCCCTGTAACTTCACTGTAAGAATGTGCTCCCGGCTTGTGAAGATCCTGGGAAAGACCCCTCCCTGGGACACCTGCAGCTGAAGGACAGACCAGCCATAGCTCTAAGCACAGCCTCTGGGAGCTGGGAAACTTCTGTGTGAATTCCAGGTTCCTCCTCCCTCTTTATGCTTTTGCCACAGCTGCCATTTACTCGCTAGCACCCTAATAAAGGAACAGCCCCTCTATCTGGGGTGCCTTGTGACATCAAAAAAGCCACCTGGCCCTCTCTGTCCATCCAGCGCGGCCCCGCCCACTCCCTGGGGAGGCGCATGCGCAGTTCCTTGCAGACGCGGAAGCGGCCCTGGAGGGGGGAGGTGGCGGGTTGCCCCTGAGGAGGGGTGTTTGTCTTTAAAGCTGAACGCTCCCCCGTCCCCCTCCCCGCAG
>NW_005877987.1:0-8101 GCF_000147115.1 Myotis lucifugus | reverse complement strand
ACTTACAAAAAATACGTAAAATAAAACTATTTCTCCCCACACCCATGAACGTCCTAAATGACTATAATAGTCGCTTGCTGATCTTCCGTTTTAACTTTACTTCTCAGTCTGCTTTCCATATGACAGTGGGAATTATCTTTCTAAAACATAAATCACACTGTGTCATTACCTTGCTCAGGCTCCCCAATGGTTTACCATTACACATGGATAAAATAGAAAGTTTTACCAAGGCCTATAAATCCCCATGTAATATAGCCTTCAGCTTGCTCTCCAACTTATTGCTTATCTATTATTCCTGCTTTCCTAGGTTAATCCTCTCTAATCACTCTGGGTTCCTTGTTGCTTTCCCAAATAAGTATACTCCTGCCTCAAGACCTTTGCACATAATATTCTCTCTTCCAGGAGCATTCTTCCCCAAAATTCATGCCTTGTTCTCTCACTTCTTCAAGACTTATTTCAAATATTAACCCTCCCCAGAATTCTTCTTTGACCCCTCTCTCTGAAAGAATACTCAATACCCCTCTAAATCCCTTTACCCTACTTGATTTTTTAATCACAGTGATAACCATTCATGTGATACCTAGGTGATGTGTCATTTCACATGATAAGTATAAGCTTCATGAAGGCAAGGACAATATTGGATGCAAAACTCTATCCCTGGCACCTAGGATGGAGCATGATGCTCAAATATTTATTCTTTAAATTAATGTCAACTGAATGAGAATTAGAATATGGGATTTTCTTATTCCCAGCCACAATTCTAAGTTATGTTCTCTTCTTCAATGATATCATCTTTCCATCAACCAATTTTAAAAGAACCTAGCAAATTCTAGATGTCTAAAAACCAATGGCTACAATGTTGAGACACATTTAACTTCCTAAGTGAATTTACACTCCATTAAGAGATACAGAGCCAGAGAAAATGATCTACCTACTGGGAAATTCTCTAAGGATGGCTTTCTCATAAATGGGTTAGAATTCTTCAACTAGAGCAGGAAGTTACCGAAATTCTCTATTTCCTTCTTGATCAGGAGGCCAAGCACCCCAGGTTCACTTTGATTAGCCTGAATATTCTGGGAGGATGCGATGTTCAGGTTTAATCATTTGAAGGAGGAAGCCCTTCTTTCTCGCCGTGGTTCATAACCTTAGGCCGAGTTCCAGCTCACCTTAGAATGCACAAGCTGAGCATGGCTCAGCTGCCACCCACGTGTCCCTGAGCTTTGTATTCCTGCTTTGTATCTTCCCTTTGTACAAACCCGCTGTTTATTTTTACCCACAGGCTTGTTACCCAGCTTTTTACCTTTCAGCAGAGACGTTTTAAGGTAAACCTGAAATTAAGCTGTACATTGGCAGAGAATTTGGCAGACAAGAGATATAAATAACTGTATCCCAGATTTTTTTTTTAATGCTCTCATTTTTACTTCTCTTCAGGATAAAGAATGCGAGGACATATATTCTAGTAGTAATACATACATTTTCATTAATTTCATGTGCTGCATGACTTGTCACTGAATGGCAAGGAAGCACCTAAAATAAGTCATATTTCAAAGCAAAGGTTGCTAGAGAAACGCGGGTTTTCAGAGATGCTCCCATACAGGAGTGTTGCCACAGGCCTGCGAAGTTTACAAAGGACTTTCTTTCTGATTATTTCTTTTGTCGCTCACAGCAACTTTGCAAGGAAAATTATTGCTCTTGTTTTATAGATGGAGAGACTGAAGCTTAGAGAGAAATCACTTAATGTGGGAGAAGGTCATCCAGAGGACGTGACCTCTGGTTGACCCTCAAGCTGGACCTGGGCAATGGGAGACTCCTCCCCACCTCCCTGTCCTTGAAATGTGCATTCCACCCACCATTCCCACACAAGGGGCCATTCCCACAGCCTTGAGTGAGCTTTGTGTTGTTGAGACTATGTGACTGAACCCAGCTGAGGCCTCTATGTAAACAAGATTATGGCGGCTGAGTGCAGACATCTACTCGTCTAGCAGCCGCCCTAGGAAAGCCTCATATGTAAGTCCCCTGGCTTATAAAACCTGCCACCTTCCAATCTGGAGTGACCTGCCTCTTTCTTTGCCCACATTGTACTAAGGCCAATTTCAACCAGGGAACCAAAACTTACGCTTAGACAGGTAAAAGTGGCATATTATTAAGGAAAGTCATATTTTTCGGGGCTCTTCCTTTTATGTCATATTCTACTTATTTTCAATAGAATTTAGCCTCCTCTCCACTCCCCTCCAATCTAACCTTCCTCCTGAGGGTTAGAGGAACATGATCTTGACAAGCTAATGAGAGTTCTTCATCCTCCTGTCCACAATGACTAACATAGGGTCTCAAACTTGGGTCTTATGGAAATATGTTCTCTTTCTCTGTGATCACAAGCTTTAGGGAAAACTAGGCCAAAGTTATTTCTAGTAAATATCCTGGGTCAAATTGGGATAATATGTTCAATATGAGAAGAAGGCTGACCAACAGAAACAAAGTTATATAAAGAGAGATTGAAGTCAATAAATTTCACTTATTGCCCTACCATGTGGCTCAGTTGGTTGGAGCATCATCCCATACACTCAAAGGTCCCAGGTTCAATTCCCAGTCAGAGCACATACCTAGGTGTGGGTTCAATCCCAGTTCAGGCACATAAGGAGGTAACAGATCAATGTTTCTCTCTCACATGGATGTTTTTCTCTCTCTCTACACATATCCTTGGGTGAGGAAAATACATACATACATACATAAATATAAATTTCACCTATTTACTAAAGCAAACTTGAGCTGGACTTCTGACCAAGACATCTGGTTAGAGTAGACTTAGATTAGATCAAAAGCAGGTCCTCCAATAGCCAACTCTCTCTTTTCACTACACCCAACCAGTCCTAGCCCACTAGAATCATAAGATCCATGTCACAAGCCTTTTGTCACCCAAAGGTTTTACCTCTCATACTTTGGTATCACAAAGAACTGGGTTAAAGGCCTCCTCCATCACTTACCAGCTCTGTGATCTTGGGCAATCTACTCATCCAAAACTCAAAAGTGTCCTCACTCTAATGCAGTGGTTCTCAACCTTCCTAATGCCGCGACCCTTTAATACAGTTCCTCATGTTGTGGTGACCCCCAACCATAAAATTATTTTTGTTGCTACTTCATAACTGTAATTTTGCTACTGTTATGAATCATAATGTAAATATCTGATATGCAGGATATATTTTTCATTGTTACAAATTGAACATAATTAAAGATAGTGATTAATCACAAAAACAATATGTAATTATATATGTGTTTTCCGATGGTCTTAGGCGACCCCTGTGAAAGGGTCGTTCAACCCCCAAAGGGGTCGTGACCCACAGGTTGAGAACTGCTGCTCTAATGGGAGTAACAGGACCTACCTCATAAAGTCATCACAGTCAGCAAACACCTAACTGACCAAAATAACCACCTATTTGTAGCGTCCATTATTACTATTTACTACTGACTAAGAAAACTTTGAATGAGATAAGGCAGAGAAACATGATCCTTTCAGAGATTCACAAACTAATATATAATAACTCAGTAGAGTGCACAGCTGACCTTTAGCAGTATACACTCCATGAATTCCCAGGAAATGGGATGGGGGACAAGAGGAGAAGGCCAGAAATTCTACTTTAAACTAAAAAGCTTGTCCTGATACTAACAACTTCTTGTGCTGAAGAGAAGTGATTTCATGAGAAATAAGAGGGGGAAATTAATATTTATTAAGTGTCTGCCAAGTATCAAGCTCATCCTAGACAACACATCATTTAGTCTTCACAGACACCCTATGTAGGCATTATTATGCCAGTTTTATGGATCAGAAAACTAACATTCTAAATGTGATACATGAGAACACATGGGTAGTAAGTAGACCTAGAATCCAATAGCAGTCCTATCTGTGCTAAGATCTAGGCTCTCCTTCCACATTGCGCCGTCTCTCCAATGGAGCAGTATACCAACCCCCTGCATTTGGAAAACACCTAAGTGTCCCCACAGATGTGGAGAGATAGATAAGCATGCCTCTCATCATAAACTCCTACATGAAGTCTAGTGTCTCACCTCCCAGTGGAAGGGATCCAACACCTCAAATGGCTGAACCAAGAGAAATCTTATACCAATTGTATCCCTAATTCAGACACCCCATCATCTCCCTGTCAATTCTTTCTGCATTCTGAACTCCCACTATTGTCTACCTAAACTGGGGTAGTTACCATCACAAGGTCTGAATTTTGTTTCCAAACTTCCACTTAGTAGTTGTGTGATTAATAATTTTCTCCATCTCTCAATCTATGAAATATAAATCATACTTACATGAACAAATTAATTACGGTAGTATTTATTCAAAAAGCCCAAGAGAGAAACAACCATACAACAAAATGAAAATTGATTACATACATGTTTCCTCGTTTTGCTCCATTGAATTAATTGTCACCTCTCCCTTCATCATCCCAATATAAATGCCTAGGGAAGAAAACTGCATCTCCCTTATCAATTCCGATGCCTGGTGCCATGCTGTGTGCACAGCTGGAGTCTACTGATTTATGAACCTTCCACTAAACCCTACCACTTCTTTCCAGTTTCTTGGCCTCTTAAGATGGGGGTAGCAGTTATAAATGAAGCTTAGAAACAACCTACAAATAATTTCACAGCATCCAGGAGAAGACTCTTCACCCATCCCCACACTTTCTGCCACCCTTCCATTGTGAAGACATGACCATCCCATAAAGCTGTGTTAGGGAAGCGCTGTTGATGGGATAAAGTGGACAGCATTTTTAGCACATGTCCTGTTCTAGCCACAAAATGTCTTTGCATGTTATGTAATTCGCAGCTGTCTTTGAAGGACTGGATCGTCAAGTGGCATGTACTCTTATTACTCTTATGATGGTTCCACTCCAAACATTCTGCTTCTTCACCATGCAAGATTGTCGAGGCCTTAGCTATACTCAAACACTGTAAAATAAAAACTTCTGCTTTCACTGCTTATTCAGTTCTCCAGGGCATTGTTTTTTGGGATAAGTCCCTGAAATTAAAAATAAAAGCAAAACTAAAAATCATGTTGGGTGGTCCAATACATTTTGGAAATGCTGCATATTTAAGAACCCTCTTGGAGAGTCATGATGCTACTTTGCATAGTTAAAATTCCTAATAGACCTGGCCTAAAGGAATCATTTAACTTAATTTAACATAACTCTTCCCTTTGTGGACCCTATTTTGATAATATTAGAAAACAGTATAGAATTACTGTTAATTGTATTAGGCATAAAGATGTCTGTAGTGGGTGCTATGACAAGCAGCCCCAACCCGCCTTCAGAAATTAGAACTTAGTCCCTGTGCTTCTCAGAGTACTGCCAGCTAACAGCCACATGCTTGCTATTCACCCTCTCCAGAAATTATCCTCAAATTGCCATTAACTGAAGAGAGGCACCTACTTCAAGGTTATACCCACTTCCTGAGGAGAGTCTGATCAATGTGGGAGTAGGACAGGAATATAAAGGCCCAATCTTCTCCCCCTAGACTCTAAGAAGTGCTCAACTTTGTACATTTCCATGGGTGCCAGCTGAGTCCTTTAAAGTGACTGCCTTTCCTTCCTTTTGTTCCCTCCTACAGATGCTGATCCAACAACTTTGTAATAAGCATTCTGCTCATCTGAGAGTTTGCTTTCCAGGGAACCCAACCTGTAACAATGTCACGGGGAAATTTTCTATCTATTGGAGACATACAGTGAAGAATTTAAGGATGAGATAATTGTTTGGGTCACCAAAGGAGGTCACATGAGGCCAAAGTGGTAAGGGATTATAAATTTATTAGGTCATCTACACACCAGGTGGGCTGAACCCCAAAATGGCACCAATATCCAGAGATGGGGAGTCAGAGGTTTTAAGGACTCTAGTCTGGCTTTTTCTGAGCAAAGAATTCTCTGGGTGGTTCCGAATCCTGGGAAGGTCCAGAGGGAAAGGATACTGGTCTTAGCAAGAGGAATGTGGTCTAAGCGAAAGGGAATGTCCATTGCGAAGTGGCCTAAAGGTCAGTTCCCAGGGGAGGGGATATCGATTCAATTATTTGATCCGACCTAACAATATAGGATGTCTCACAATTGCAAAGAAAAAATAAGAAGGGAAAGAGATGCAGAAAGATTGGCAAAATGTTAATAATTGTAAAGATTAAGCAATGAGCACATGGAGGTTCATTGTAACGTTATTTTTTTGTGTATGCTTCAATTTTTCATTATAACACTAGAGGCCCGGTGCACAAAATTCATGCACTCAGGGGGGTCCCTCAGCCTGGCCTGTGCTTTCTTGCAGTCCAGGAGCCCTCAGGGGATGTCCCGGGAGGGAGTGGGCCTAAGCCGTCAGTCAGACATCCTTAGTGCTGCCGTGGAGGCAGGGGGAGAGCTCCCGCCACTGCCGCTGCACTTGCCAGCCATGAGCCTGGCTTCTGACTGAGCAGTGCGCCCCCTGTGGGAGCACACTGACCACTAGGGGGCAGGTCCTGTGTTGAGTGTCTGCCCCCTGGTGGTCAGTGCACATCATAGTGACTGGTTGTTCTGTTGTCGGACTGAAACCAGCTCTCTGACATCCCCCAAGGGGTCCTGGATTGAGAGAGGGCACAGGCCAGGCCGAGGGACCCCACCAGTGCACGATCAGGGCCGGGGAGGGACACGGGAGGTTGGCCAGCCAGGGAGGGACCAGGGGAGAGCTCCAGGGCGTGTCTGGCCTGTCTTGCTCAGTCCCGATTGGCCAAACCCCAGCAGTAAGCTAACCTACCAGTCGGAGCATCTGCCCCCTGGTGGTCAGTGCATGTCATAGCGAGCGGTTGAATAGCCTTAGCATATCATTAGCATATTATGCTTTGACTGGCCAAACAGATGACTGGATGACTGGACACTTAGCATATTAGGCTTTTATTATATAGGACTATAGGCCCGGTGCATGAATTCATGCACAGGTGGGGTCCCTTGGCCTGGCCGGCAATCGGGGCCTTCTTGCCTAATCTCGGGGGAGGGACTGTGGGAGGTTGGCCAGATGTGGGAGATTGGCTGTGGGAGCACACTGACCACAGGGGGCAGTTCCTGTGTTGAGCATCTGCCCCTTGATGGTTAGTGTGCATCATAGCTACTAACCGGTCGAGTGGTTGACCGTTCGTAATGGTTGCTTAGGCTTTTAAATATATACAGATATTTTCAAAATATTATTTCCCAAGTGTCCAGAGAATTTTCTTTTCAAGGAATACCTTACCATCTTGGGATAAATGTGATGCTCTTTGTGGTCTTAACTAAGGCTGAAATAAGCCAGGAGAGTTCTCCAAACCTTCTTATGGCACAAAATAATTCCAATCACTGTGGTCTAAGATTTCAGATGGGCCTCACTCATGCTGGCAAAAATGTCATGGAGGTGCCCTAGCCGGTTTAGCTCAGTGGATAGAGTGTCGGCCTGCGGACTAAAGCGTCCCAAGTTCGATTCGAACCAAGGGCACATGCCCGGGTTGCGGGCTCGATCCCCAGCCCCCTGACCCCCAGTAGGGGGTGTGCAGGAGGCAGTCAATCAATGATTCTCTCTCATCATTGATGTCTCTCTCTCTCTCTCTCTCTCTCTCTCTCTCTCTCTCTTCCTCTTTGAAATTAATAAAAATATTGAAAAAAAATGTCATGGAGGCTAATGACCACTCATCCCTCTTTAACTCCACAGAAAACCAGCCAAGGTAGCTGCAATGGCTTGGAAATCACTGTTGCCTGATGGTAGACCCACCCTTTGAGGTAACTTCAATATGCAGAGCTTGCTGGACTATGAAAATCCCCCAAGATGTAGGTGAGGAAGCAGAGTGGTGTGTGTGGAAAGCCTCAGGAAAAGAGACCAAGGTAGCAGAGCCAATTAACTATCTGAGCTGCCTTGGACAGTTGGAAACCCAGAGCTGTAATTACTTCTCATCTGGAAGATTAGCCTTCATTGAAATCCTGCGAAATGACCTCGGGGCAGCCTTAGGGATCTGTGCAAATAAGAGGAACACAATTCTTTTCCTCTCAGACCTGAATAGCCCCTGATGGATCTGTGAGCAACTCATAAATGGAAGAATAAAACTATTAATAACTGAAGGCAACAGGTCT
>NW_005877986.1:0-8101 GCF_000147115.1 Myotis lucifugus | reverse complement strand
GCCCACAGTGGGAGCTGACAGCCTAGTCAGCCACAGGGGAAAGAGCACCAGGAGTGCACATGGGAGGTTTCCAGGAGCTCAGCCTGCACAGGGTACACAGTCGTTTTGCTTGTTCCAGTCACGTGTCTACCTCAGCTGCAAAGGATGCTTGGAAACACAGCCTAGTTGTTTTTTTCTGGAAGATTTTGGATAACATAAAGAATTTTTAAAATTCTTTTATTCATTAGTCTGATAAGTGCCTGTTAGAGGTCTGAATTTATAAACGTGAATAGATCCCTCCCCAGAAAGCTTACAGAGCAGCAGGAAAATATATATGTAAATAATAAAGAGTCACTGTGATTTTTAGTTGTAATACAATGTTCCATCTAACGAATGGATTAACTTGCTTTATCCTGAATAAGATTCTGCTGTACAAAAATTAAATGACATTATCAAAAGTGCCATTTGGAAATGAATATCTTCTTAGTATCACAAGATTGCAGTAAAGTGACCCTAAGAACAAATTAGTTGTGTCAAATGCTGAGAACGTATTTCACCTTTACTGTAATATTAAACTTCCAGTATATCCCCACCAAAATTTTAATAGTAAAAATTTTAGTCATTATTATATTTAATAAGCTATCAGATTTTTTCTTTTATTCCACATTTATTAATGGTAATATTTGGATTTGGCCTCAGCATTAGCTGAATATGGATTTTAACACTTGATCATTCAGCATTCAGTCAAAATATGAATTCTGTGAACTTCTAAATAATTTTAACATACACACATTTTTATATAAAAGATTTAATACTAAAATATACTTAGCAAATAGTTTAATGATAATACAGACCTACCTTATTCATTCTAGTGGTTATGTTTCATTATGTTGACATCCTCTGATTTATTGAATCACTCCTCTAGAATGGAATTCCAAGTGGTTTCTAGCTGTTTGATTTTTGCAAACAATGCTTAATGAACATGACTTTATCTTTGTATACTTCTGCCAGTGGATGACTGGCATATTTTCCTAGGAATAGAACACTCTTTCTCTGTGTGAATTTTAAACTCTGATAGAGATTGTTAAGAGCTATACAAAAAATGCATCATGAGAAAACTTTCCCCACATATACTTGGAGTGCTCATAATTATTTTCACCCCACCCCCAAAAAATGTATTAATACCTGGATCAGGACTAAACATGGCATATTAAAGATTTAGAAGAGCTTGTTAGCTAGAGAAAAAGATACATATCTAAATTTTAAAATATTCAATCTAATTTAAAATTATTTTAACTGTTGCTAACAAAGGAAAACCAGTAAGCATTAAGAACTTTAACATGCTCTCCTTCTGTCATTTTTTATTTGTTCATTATTGTCAAGAGAGAAGAAAGAAAGAAAGAAAGAAAGAAAGAAAGAAAGAAAGAAAGAAAGAAAGAAAGAAGAAAGAAAGAAAGAAAGAAAGAAAGAAAGAAAGAAAGAAAGAAAGAAAGAAAGAAAGAAAGAAAGAGAGAGAGAAAGAAAGAAAGAAAGAAAGAAAGAAAGAAAGAAAGAAAGAACCCTGGCTAGGTCCTGGTCTCTGGTGACTTTTGCATTCTTTCCAACTGGCATCCACCAGATGTCTCCCCTTCTCTGCTCAGGTGTACTTTCAGAAAGTCTATAGAAGCACCTATTGGTAAAGTAAAACTTAAAATATTTGCTCATAGAGTTTGTTATTCAGGGTATATCTTATCTCTTTACAAATAAACATGAAAATGCTTCTTTTAGCATTAGACCCTAACATTAGTAAAAGTGGCTTGATGCTAACAAAATTTCCTCTATTCTAGAAAAAAATAGAACTGTACTGATAACAGAAAAATACTTTTTAAGAAAAGATCATTACACATGGGGGTAATATATACCTTAACAACATAAAACGAATCTACTTTAAAAAATCCACCCACTAAACCAATCTGTTCTGGTGTGATAGTAATAACCCCCCTTCTAACTGAAAGATATTCAACCCTACCTACATTTTTATGAGAGCCTGTTAAATACTCCCAAAGTTGCTCAAGGGTAAGCTCTTCCCAGTATTGCCAAATTATATAAATATTAGGCTTTAAATGCATGTTTTAACCTCCTATTGCACTTGGTACAGACAGTGATTTATAAAAACAAAACGTTTAAAAAAATCCTATTTATGAAGGAGCTGTGTAAGCAGGAGTAGGAGGAGAGGGGAGAGCCTTACATAAGACAAGAGAGAACTCAGTTATTCAGTTGCGTGTGGTATTCTGAGTGATACACAGCCATGGGAGAAGTGCAGCTACAGTGAAACACACAGGCCAAAGTTCTTTTAAGATGCAGTCAAATCGTTTTCTTGTTCAAAACTGGGAAGTGGAAGAGGAAAAGAACCGTATGTGTTCTTTTCCTTAACCCTAAATCTCCCATTTTCCTCCACTTTTCTTATTTCCCTGAAAGGCTTTTCCTTAGAATCAAGCTTGGAAAAGAATGATTTCACTCATATATGGAATTTAATGAACAAGCTGAACTAACCAGCAAAAATAGAGATAGTTTTATAGATAGAGAGCAGGCAGACAGCTCTGGGGGAGGGAAGGTTAAAGGGGGTGTTGAGCAAAAAGGAAAAAAGAACTCATGGTCATGGACAACAGTGTGGTGATTGTTGGGGGAGGAGGTGGAGGAGGTTGTAGAGGGGATAAATGGTGATGGGGGAAAATAATAAATTAAAAAATAAAGTATTTAAAAAATTAAATTATTTTTAAAAAACTGGAATTCTATACCCCACAATCCTCACCATTCCAAATCCTCTAATGTAACATATATATAATATAGGCACTCCTTTTTTTCAAAGTTTTATTTCCTTTCATCCCATAGCAACTTTGCAGACATTACTGCAACTTAGAGCAGTCAAGGAACTTGCCTGCCACACACACTTGGGGGTGAGACAAGAGCACAAAACTCACAGGTATTTTCACCATTTGGCCATCTTTTCTCTATGGGGCGCCTTCCCCTTTTAGTACCTCCATGTACGTAAACTTCTAGCCCTTTAAAAATAAAGACAATTGAACCTTATCATATGAAATCCATCAAATCAAACTCTAATGGATTAAAGTTATAATAAAAAGCGCATTCAATAAGAAACTGTATTTGAATATTTATATAATCTTTAGTGCTGGAGAAAAACTTCAGAGACATAGCACTACAGCAAAAAAAAAAAAGAAAGAAAGAAAAGAGAGAGAGCTCTTCAGATAAGAACAATGCTATGCTTCTGAATTTAAGGAATCATAGCGAAGACAAATTTACAACAGTTGTGACAAGTTACTTAGCTTTTCAATGTTTAAATATCGCTTACAAGTCAGTAAGAAGAGACGATTACCCCATTAAAATGGGCAAAAGACATGAACAGGGCAGTTTTATTAAACATACATCTAATGAGTAGACATTAAAAGCACAAGCAAGCATGAAAGCATGTCCATTCTCACCAGTAATGAAATGAAGCACTTAGACATTTGATGTTCAGCTAATCTTCTTATGTCAATTTGGGCAAAATTTAAAAATATTATTTAATTTGGTAACGGTGTCAAGAAACTAGACACTCGTACATTTTTGGCGTGAAATAAAATTTGTATGATCTTTATGTAGAACAATTGGATAAAATGTTTTGAAAATTCTTAAAAGTGTACATATTTTAACCAGAAATTTTAGATACAGGGATTTATCTTATGTTAAAAAAATTACTCCTGGTTTCAAAGATGTTTGTTATAGTACATATTTAAAAACATCTTAAAAATTGAAATCAACCTAAATATCCAACCATAGGGAATTGGTTAAACTAAAATGGATTATTAAATAGAATATTGTAAAGTCATTAAAAAATACCATGTTGTAGGATCATATTGTTTTGACCTGGGCTGAATATAACAAATTGCTGGGTAAAAAGAGAAATTTATCTCAATAAGTGAGGTACTTTATTTTGTGTTTTGAGGGAAAACATGACACCTCTGTACAATAAAAGAAGTCTAAAGAACAATACATCAAAATGTTTACAGTGCTTGCCATTGTATTCATGCTGATACGATGAATAAAGTTGAAGGCCTGGGGAGGGGCAGAAGTGGGGTGGAAGGAGCCAATAGGGAGAGAAGTCGAAATCTGTAATACTTTTAACAATCAAGATAAATTTAAACTTTTTTTAATTTTCCAAATAGTCTTTTGCTTTGAACAAATTTTATTTTTCAAATTAGGAAAATACTATTAAAGTATAGATGTGCTAAACATAACAGACACTTGAATTTACTTACGTTAAGCCCAAGTAACTTCAGCCTGAGGCTGGTCAGGAAGGCTTTGGAGCAAACAGAAGAATTTGGAGTTCAGATTTCCCTTTCTCTCCAGCAGGCGAGAAGTATCTCCAGGGGAAGGACTCTTGCCTCTCATTAGTTCCTTTATCCAATGTAGAGAAGTTCTTTCACAGAGAAATGTGTAATATTGCTATTTCCACAAACAGGGTTGGGCCGGGATCTGCAATGATTCCCACTTGTCAGGAGGTGCTTAGCGGGCAGTCCTTTAGATCTTCAAATAAAAATGTCTCTATGAAAGGCTTAGGTAGGATTACTGCTGAGCCAGGGCATTCAAGTTGGAGGAAAATGCTCCATGGGTAGGTTTTCTTCCAATCATTTCTGTGGTCATTCAGGATTATTTAAGAAAGTGATTGCCACATCAAAGTCTTGAACAATTTAACAAGAGCCACTTTCCATTTCCCAGAAGCCCCGGGGCTCTCTGGGGCCCAGGTGTGGAGGACAGCTGGGAGGGCGGGAGTGACAGCGGAGAGTCCCTAAGGGGAGCTCCTGTCTCCTGGCAGCCGCTGAGAAACTCCTAGGAAACACCACTGGGCAGAACCTGGCTGGGAGGTCCACTCACTGTTTTTGTTGTCTCCACCTCAGAGCCAGAACGGATGCCTCCTGCCTTCCTCAGTTTCCCCACCAGACACGGCTTTGGCTTCACTAGTTCATTTCAGGCTGTCCCACATTTTAGTATTTTCTGACACGAAAATAGAGTTGCTCGCTCATCATTAAGTCAGCTGGAGAGAGGATCCTGAGAAAGCAGAGTTGACATGTTTTTGTAAGCATGCACACTGTTTATCTGTGAAGTTATTCAATAATGACAAGTCAAAATAACTAATGTGCTGATTCTGTGCCATAAATATCTAGAACCATTGTGCAGTGCAGAAAAGCAAGCAGAAGATGACTTAGCCATGAGAGCAACCTTACAACTAAAGCCAGCCTTCCAACTGAGAACATCTGCCCTGAAGCACTATAAACCCCCACATTCAAAAACATAGATTATTGTCATAAAGACAGAAATCTTTTCACTTTCAGAAAAAATGCCCCTTGGGCTGGGAAGTAACCAAGCTCAGGTGAGGTGCTGGGGGAGGCCTACTCAACCTGTGTTGGTAGAAGCCACAGCAGGCCTGTGCACTCCTTACTAGTAGATGGTTCCTTTCCAATCCAACATGGGTATTGAAATTAGACCCACCTTGGAGGATAAGATGATCAACCCTGTTAAATTGCAATTATCTGAAAGGTGCTCTCTAATAATCAGTCCCTCCACCCATTTAAAGTGGAAATCGTAAGAATATTTCATTACTACTGACACATGACAAGCACTTAATTATAAGGTACAATTATTCAACTGAAAAATACTATTCTATTTAATCTTATTAACTCTATACTTTATATGCAACTATCTCCAACTCCAAGATTTAGATAAAAGCCTTGACGAGATTACAATTTATACATAGAACTGATGTTCAAACCCAAGTCTCTCTCTTCAAAAAGTCCCACACTGGATCAGTCTCATTCATCTAGAACAGTGGTTCTCAACCTTGGCTGCACAGTAGAATCACCTGGGAATCTTTTTAAAATCCTGATTTCTGGGCCTCATCCTCCAGAAATTCTGTTTCTTTGTTACTAATGTTGTGGCCCCACCCCATAACAAAGAAACAGAATTTCCAGAGGATGAGGCCCAGAAATCAGGATTTTAAAAAGATTCCCAGGTGATTCTAATGTGCAGCCAAGGTTGAGAACCACTGATCTAGAATAATAGAACCACATTGCACCTAATGTTGAAAATCAAGTATTTTTTCATTCCCAAAAGAAGTAAAAATAATAATGCCACTCTTTATTGTTATGATTTTTTTATAGCTTCAAAGTGCTTTCATACCCATGATGTCAGATTATCTTGAAAACAAACCTTAGCAACCAGTTTGATTATCTCCATTTTGTAGATAAAGAAGCTGATTTCCCAAAAGTGGGAAAGTTCTCCCAAGGGTACGTAACTGGTGAGTTTAGAAGCAAGGCCTCCATCCTGCCTTAGTGGTTCCATGTGCAGTGTGGGTTCTGTACCCATGATGCTTTTTAGGGCCAGGTTTTTTGCCAGATGCTATCATTTCCTCAGGTGGTACCCTGGCATGATAAGAACACTTTACAGAGAGAAGAGAGACCTGTGGAAGTATTTAAATTTGCCCTCCTGCCCTGAATCACCCCCATGACTAGGATAATCTAGCTCAATTGTCAAAAGCAATTGATTTAAATGCATATATGTTCTGAAGATGGCCTTGGGGGATAGAGTCTGTGAGAATCTAAAGTACCATATAAACTGAAATATACAAGAATGTATTTCATTCACTAAAACATTTTTAATTAAATGTATTGGGGTGACATTGATTAATAAGATTATATAGGTTCCAAGAGTACATTTCCATGATATATCATCTGTATATTGCATTGTGTGCCCACCACCCAAAGTCAAGTCTTCTTCTGTCACCATATATTTGACTCCTTTATCCTTTATTTTTTAAATTTAAATCTTAATTTTCTGTACTAAAATGGTCCTAACTGGTTCCCAATTTTTTAAAAATAGCTAAATTTGTTTTAAAACATTTTTTGTTACTATGAGGAGATGTGTGTATCTTAATGTGGCTTAGCCAGCTATTAGCACATTCACTCTGGTGCACTTGCAGGAGGGAAGGTGAATCCTTTTATCTCCCACTTGACCTTCACCTCCAATCATTGCAGGGTCTTGCTGTGTGCACTTTAATTTTATTCCACCCAACCCCTAACTTCCATTCAGCTTTAGATAAAGTAATACTTTCTCAGAAGCTTCAACAATCTTGTGACATTTTTCTTTGCTGAATGCCCATATTGGTTGTAATTTTCTAAATATTTGTAAATTATTTATTCAAGGAGGAACAATAGCCAGAAATATGCTAGGTGGCAAGGGTAACACCATCCTTGACATAAGAATTCACCATTAGCCTCAGATAACATTTATTGAACACTTGCCAGGTGCCAGGCTAATATAGTCATCTATTCACTATTCACAATGGACACATGAAGTAAGTGGTCCTTTTAATGTCCACTTTCTAGATGAGAAAACTGAAGCACTGAGAGTTCAGGTAATTTGCAGAAGGTCACACAGTAAGTGAGAGAGCCAGGTTTCAAGTCCCTGGCTGCCTGGTTTTAGATCTTGTACACTTTAACTACTCTATGTACTATATTTAGAGACAAGTAAAACCCTTTGAGGACTGAAAAGAAGAAAACCTGGTTCTAGGGGAAAATAAAAAAATTGAAGATATGATTAAAAATATGAAAAATAAAATTCCATTGGAGTACATGATTTTCTTTCTTCAAACTAAAAACAAACAAAACAAAAAACACACACACACATAAAAATGAGGTAGTAATAAAAACCGAGTTAAATACATTAGTAAATACAGGATGAATGTCAAAATGGAAGTCAGAAAAGATTTCATGTTAGCGCAGAGCCCGGGATGAGTCATGGCATTTCAGCGTTACCACTAATACACTGTCTGGAAAGATAACAGGGGTAAAGTCCTTTGCACTGTGCCAGCACTTACCACTTTATTTTAGCTTCAGGATCTTCATCTCAAAAGTGAGGGGTTTGGATGAGATAATCTCCATGATCTCTTCCTGCTTGATGTTTCTGGGATGTAGTCAGTACCAGAACATCTTGCTTTGTAAGTTTTTCCGTTCCAAGAACAGGGCTGGGCTCTGTGGGGTTACTCACAGGCATATGGCATGGTTTTCCTTTGTCGAGGAGGAGTTGTGAT
>NW_005877985.1:0-8104 GCF_000147115.1 Myotis lucifugus | reverse complement strand
CGAAATTGGTACTATTTTACGTCCAATTATGTTCATTGTCATGTCACCTCCATGATACTCATTCCATTCCTTTTATATTTATTTCTTGAATGAGAGCCCCATTTAAAAACAACTTTCATACGCCTAAAGACAGTTACCAAGAGTAAGCCTATATTAACTCAGTTAAGTCTGGCTTGATTCAGAAAAGGATGACTGTATGGGGATTTTAACTGTGATGCTTTGTAAAAAAAGTTCTCCTTTGAGAAGGTGTGACTGTCTTCACTCCAACATGTTGTGCTGTGCAGGTGTGTGTATTGTTATTGAGTTTATTTTACACATTTATAATGTGTATGTGACAGACAGGGTAGGCTGGGGCTGGTATGGACAAAGCACATCGTAATACAAAGGCTTTCGATATTTATCATCTGTTGCTTCTACCCTAGATGGTAAGGCATTGAGGACCAAAGCAACATCTTTATCCTTCATTTTCCCTTAGCATTGAGAGTCTAACATAAACAGTAAATGCTCAATAAAACAAGCTCTGGGGCTTCGACAAGAGATTTGTTGGATGTTTGATGCTGGCAGAGAGCCCCAGAGGCCAGTGCTTCTCACCTTGTCCAGGTGTCTTTGTTGTGGTGAAGTGGCTGCGTCAATTGTTAGTCCTAATGCATCTGGTTGTGGTTGGGATTTTGGAGTCAACTTGGTGGACTTCATTAAAACCAGCTTCATGAGGATGGGTTTCTTGGATAGTATCACTTTGCAGCTGAATTTAAAACCTGTTCAAAAAAGAAAAAAAAAGGTATAATAAGTGACTCAGATGATAAAGCAAATAAACCAAATATTATTATATAGACTGTCAAATTCAATAAAACATGAATGCTGAAGAGTAGATTAATGTGCATGCTAACCGTGCAGGTTTAAGGTGACCCTAAACTAAGTCCTTGGCAAATACTGTATTTGCAGAGGTAAAGAGCTGTGACTTTAATCAGGTACATTTATTTAATGGGAGAAAATTCTTTAAAATGAGTGTTTCAAAAATATAGTATAGACCAAAATTTCCTATTAATTTAAAAAAAGTTCTCACTTTTCTGGTTAGTGATAGAGGATAAAGATTTGAAAACGTTGCTTACCAAGTGGATTGGACACTGTATTTTAAAGATGCTCAGATGCTGCTGTTCTCAGTACTGTAAATGAAGCCTTAATCCTAGTGGTGAAGTGATCACCGGGAGAATGATACCCATGGAGGGCCAAAGCCGAAAACTCTGTCAAGATGACAGGATGGGAACATTTGGCAAGGAACTTGTCAGTGCGTATGGCTGTGGGCGGTAGCTTTTTCACGTGATAACCGGACAGATTGTGTCAGTGAGTCAGACTGAGAGCAACTTGTAGAAAGTGGCTGCCCTGAATCCCAGTGAGGAGATGTGGGGTCTGGTCTGGTCTCATCTCACCTCTTCCCTCTATATGCTATGAGGAGCTGACTTCTTTGGGCTTCGTTTTTCTCATCTGTATCAGGAAAGGTTGGTGTAAATGAAATCATAGATCTCTTTGGCTGTCATTGCTATGATTTTTGTTCTTATTGGTTGTGGTGGTGGTTTTGTATTTATTGTAATGCAATGATTTTAAACGTAAGTTCAGTTGTTGCCTTTAATACCCACTCTATTTTAGTATGAACAAAAATTGGAGAAAAATAGTTTTAGATTAAATACCATGCATTTTAGTAAAAAGCTTAGCTCTATTGTTTTTAACAGACTGTCACTAATAAAGAAAATACATTGTTTTTATTAATTGACATCTTATATATTGTATATTTTCTAAATTCCTTAAATATTGATAAATATGCATGTGCTAGTTCATATTAAACATGTTCTAAATTTGCATTTTACCACCTACTACAACAAAGAGAAGTCTTTTTTGTGTTATTATCCTATATAATAAAAGCCCAATATGCAAATCGACCAAACGACAGAACAACCTGCAGAACGACTGGTTGCTATGAGGCACACTGACCACCAGGAGGCAGACACAACGCAGGAGCTGCCCCCAGCCCACAGGCCTCAAACCAGTCAAGAGAGGTGCCAGAGGGGCCCTCGATCGGCCCGCTGGTCGCCCTGCGGATTGGCCCCAATCGCCTGCCAAGCCTAGGGACCCTACCCATGCATGAATTTCATGCACCGGGCCTCTAGTTTAATAAATAAAATACTATTCTACTTAATCTATTTTTGCTGGTTTCTGCAAGTAATGACAAAGACACCTGGCTTTTTTATTTTTTGTTAATCCTCACCTGAAAATATTTTTCCATTGATCTTGAGAGAGAGTGGAAGGGAGGGGGATAGACAGAGAGAGAGAGAGACATCAATTGGTTGGCTCCCGCATACACCCTGACCAGGGCCAGGGATTAAGCCTGCAATTGAGGTACGTGCCCTTGACTAGAATCAAACCCAGGACCTTTCAGTCTGCAGGCCAATGCTCTATCCACTGAGCCAAACTGGCTAGGATGATATTTTGGCTTTTTAGAGTCTTATTACAATATAGCTGAAGAACCAGATTAATAAATAAAAGTAAGGAACTTGCTATTGTACTTTACATCTCTTAGGAAACACCATAAGGTGTAAATTCGATCTACTTTCTGGAGTCATTAAGCTTTATTTTGAAGTGATGCAGAAATGTGTGACTGTAGACTGGCCTGTTCCACCTTCCTTAAAGAGTTGTTTGCTTTGGTCAGTATATCTTCTGCAGTCATTGCTGCACAGGAATAAAATTTAGCAAAGGAAAATTGATTCCCTGGACATCACCTTTTCTTTCTCTCTAAACTTACCCTGAAACTAGTAGTAATTGCTTTTAATTAATAATGACAGTTACCCCTCTAATCAACTATTATACACCTAACAAGTGATTTCAATGAAGAAACGCAAAACTGAGGTTAAAATAGGAATGGTAGAGGAAGGGAAAGAATTTCAGATGTAGACTAAGAAGATCACATATATTGGGTCAGACTGGTGTGTGGTTATTTTTTGAAGGTGCATCAATCTCTGTGCACACTCCATCAAGTGTGTTAGCAGTCATGCTTCAGCCAGGGTTATGGCACAGTGACACATTTTAAAGCCATATTTTAGATGTTGAAGTTGGGCTTACACACGTCAAAATCTGAATTTGTTTTCTTAACGTCGTGTTTGCGTTCAAAAATGAGTTAGGCCAACTTCCATTGCTGAAATTCTACTTCCCAGTGTGAATAATGTGGGAAAGCCTTGAGTAAAGCATTCTTATAACTTGCATGACAGACAAACAGATTTTAAATATTCAGGTATATTGAGGCAAGGGACTTATTGAAATAAAAAATGTATTTGATTAGTGGGCTCGTGTGAAAGAATCATCTTTCTTCCATTTGATGGTTTTTTTAATAGAAAATAAAATTTAAACTAGCTGAATAGTTTCAGGCAAAACTGTCAATTCGGTTTTCAACTCCTAGCCTGCACGTAGGGGACTTTTGAAAACAATATTAATCATAACTTCCTTAAAGTTTTAATTAGCTCAATTCAAGAAGGGCGGGCTGTGGCTTATTTTGTGGAACACTTCTGTCATTGACTCTGTCTATAGCAAACTAGTAGTTGACAACTTTTGCATTTGGCTACATTTCAGGCTCGGAGTTGCAGGGAAGACTGTCCTCGGAGGCAGTCATTTACAGCCTTGTCATGTTTTCCACTTGCACCTGTTACTTTACATTTCACTTCTTTACTACTTGCAGGCTCATACATCCCCAGAGAGAACTACCATGGCTTAGCAATGCAGGGTCTCTAGAATGGATCTTAACGTTGAAACATCTTAATCCTGCGAAATATGAGCATATTCTCCTCCAAGTTTCAGCTGCCATACCAGGCTGTAGGTGAGGGATCAGGCTGTATGCTATTAAGGTCTAGTATCACAGACTGATATCAAAGTTGCTAATATATGACCTTGCCTAGGCTTAAACTCTGAATACTGGACTCCCGAGAGCACTCATGGGAAGGTGCAGTTAAAATATGTCAAAGATTGGAAGTCTATATGTGAGCTAAGTTTCACCTGTTCACTTGTTGGCAAATGCAATCTGCATGCATGTTGCCTCAGATCACCTCTGCACATCTTGCTTGGCCCACTGATCAGGAGCTGGGGACTGTTGTTGAATCCCATGTACAATCTGATTTGTTATATGGTTGAGTGAAATCAGCTTCATTGCCATGGGTATCTGGCCTGATAAATGATGACCAGTGCACACAATTATGCGGTCCTCCCAATGTACGGAAATAGCTTTGTGGTGATGGGTTTATGGTTGATGGTTTTGACCTGTAATCCTCAATTCGGTGCAGGTAAAGGTAGAGAGCAACATCCTTTTTTTTTTTTTTTTTTTAAGTGCATGTGCCTATGCTAAGAGTGTAATCTATGGTGTTACAGAAGTTTCCCTTTTTATTTGTAGATATAATACTTTGCCAAGCAGAAGAACCTTGAAAAATTCAAGATTAGTGAGTAAGAAGGATGACGTGCATGTCTGCATCATGTGTTTACGTGCCATCATGAATTATCAGGTATGTTTGTGTTTCTGATCCTTGAAAAAAATCTGAATTTGTCAGACTCCAATCTTGTCCTTTTTGGTTTCCTTGTATTATTTCTGTTTGAAGTAAATATCAGGATTAAATGAGATTCTATTGAAAAAGAAAGGTCTGGTTTTTTTCTAATGCTCAAGATTTAATTTATTGCCTTGATATTTTAATTAGCATTTATCATGTATTTAAAGGGAAGATGTTTGCCTCCTACAATGATAAACTTGTCTAGATTACTTGACCAACATTTGGGACCATTTAAGACAGGGCAGTAATGGGACAACTTTAGAACATTAGGAGTGAGTAGACTCACACACTGGGTTGGTCATTGGTTCTTAAAGGGCTCTGTGGTAAACAGGCAAAAAGTTACAATTACTTGTCTGCTGGACCCAGTGGGTCCTAGTATCTATAAGAAGCACCTGGAGGATTTTTGTTACAAGTTGGGTTCCTTCTTCAGGTGATTTGATGTAAGTTATCTCCACTCTGAGAAACACTGGGAGAGAGAGTGCCTTGTGGGGGGTTGGATTAATCCTAACAGGGAAGTGGAAGTTAGAACCTGGAATATCTAGGGTAAACGGACATGGTCAAAGGTATAATTAGATCAGCTAACCAGGGTGAGAATTAGAAAAACAAAATTCATATGTAAAAATAGGATTTGATTTCCATTTATAAGGATGCTACAGGTGGACTCAAGAAGAAATGGGAAATAAATACCACAGCAGCGGTCCTCAACTTGTGGGTCGCGCCCCTTTAGGGGTCGAACGACCCTTTCACAGGGGTCGCCTAAGACCATCGGAAAACACATATATAATTACATATTGTTTTTGTGATTAATCACTGTGCTTTAATTATGTTCAATTTGTAACAATGAAATTGGGGGTCACCACAACATGAGGAACTGTATTAAAGGGTCACGGCATTAGGAAGGTTGAGAACCACTGACATAGAGGGTCAGTAATTGAGTTCAAACCCAGCCCAACATAATGGTGCTGAATGGAATTAAAAAAGGGAAACATGCATTTATTTTTTTAGTCAATTAATATATTTTTTAGCATTGTCAGACCCTGTTCTAAGCACAGGAATACAGCATTAGATAAACAAGTGTCCTAGGGAACTTACTTTCTAGTGAGAGAGATAGATGATAAACTGTTAAACTATATAGTGTTCCAGATACAGTTGCTGAGGAAATGAAAACTAATATTTACAAGTACTTCTAGTGTTTTTAAACCTATTAATTAATTAATGTAAGACTCATAACAGTGCTGTGAAATCTCAGGACTATTACTTTCCCCATTTTATTAATGAGGAAACTGAGAGGAAGACAAGAGAAGTAATTTGCTCAACATTATATGGCTAATAAATGCTGGAGTCAGATTTGAACCCATGAAGACTGGCTCCAGAGATCTATTACTAAGTGCTATAAAAAAATAATCAGGAATTAGGAATAAGAAATGATGGAAATATCTGTTCAGTTTTAAATAGGCCAGCCAGGAAAGTGTCACCAGGATAACATTTAGTAACAACTTACACGAGGGAGCAGGCTAGGAGATGTGATTAAAAAGTGGATTCCAGGCAGAGAGAAGAGTAAGGGCAAAGGCCCTGAGACAGGAATAAGTCTGATGTGATGAAGGTACAGAAAGGAGGGCAGGTTAGACGGGTCAGAGTGAGTAAGAGGGAAAGGTAGACGATGAAATCTGAAGCTAACAGGGCTTCCTGGTTGTGTGGGGCTTTGTAAGCCAGTCGGAAGACATTAGCTTCACTATGAATGAAAAGCTATGAAAGGGTTCTGAGGAAAAGTGTGAATTAATCTGACACTTGAATTTAACATGATCATTCTGGTTTTTATGTTTAGGATTAACCTTGAGGGGCAAAGACAAAAGCAGGTAGACCATTTAGGAGCCTGTTGTATTAATTTAAGTGTTGATGGTGGTATGGACCGGAATCATAGGAGTAGAGATGATGAGAGGTGGCTAGATTCTGGTTTGATTTTGTTAGTAAAGGCAATAGTATTGCATATGTGGTGAGGAGTGAAGGGTGGCTCCAAGGTGTTTGTCTTGGGCACCTGTTAGATGGAGGTGCTATCTACTAAGATGGGGAAGGCTGCAAGATGAGCAGATTTAAGACTCGATTTGGAGTTCTTTTGGGGGGATGTTAACTCTGAGGTGTTCACGGACATCCAAATAGAGACCTTTAGTAGGTGGTTAGATATGCCGTCTGAAGTTCAAAGCAGAGGTCCAGCTGGAGGGACAAATTTGGAAGTTAAATAGATGGTATATGGATGAGGTAAAACAGATACACAGAGAAGCAAAGAGGTCCCGGATAATCATGGAGCATCCCATTTAAATATCAGAGAGATGAGGAAAAACCTAGCTAGAGAGACTGAGAAGTAGCCAGGGAGGTAGATCCAAGTGCAGGAAATGTTTCAAGGTAGAGTGCTCAGCTGTGTCCAGTGCTATGCTGTCATGTAAGATGAGGAGTGAGAGTGTGGGGCCATTGGTGATGTAGGTACGAACAGTTTCATTGGAGTGGTGATGATGAACTGCCTGATGGGAGGGGTTTCAGGAGAGAACAGAGGTGAATGGGAGTCTGAGTGCTGGAGTTCTGCTGTAAAGGATAGCAGAGACATGAGGCAGTAGCTGGACAGTGTAGGGTCAAGAGAGATTTGGTTGTTGTTACTTAGGGTAAGATCATTTGCATCATGTTTTTATGTTAATGGCAATGAATTAGAGAGGGAAAAATAATGGTGGGGGGGGGGTGGGGGAATTGTTGGAGTATATTCCCCTGAGCAGGAATAAAGGACTCAAGTGGGGACTTGACCTTAGATTGGAGCATGGGAGAATTCATCTTGAGGAAGCGGTGAGGAGGTAATCCGAAGATCTATGTGGGGAGGATCCATGTGATGGTGGAAGCTTTTGGAAGCTTTTTCTGCTGCTAATACTTTCTCAGTGTCACTGGAAATAAAGTCATGAGCTAAGAGGAAAAGGAATAATTCCTCAACTCAGCAGAATCAAGAATGATTCTTGAGCCTGTTATTGAACTTGCTTCATTTTGTAGAAGGTTGCGGCACACAAGTTTTCCTAGGCTTTTTGTCCTGTTCGCCATGGCACAGAGAAGGGAGTAGATGCAGTGGTTATTAATCCTGGCTGAGCGGTGGAGTCCTTCTGAGAGCTTCAGAAAATTCAGATGCCAGGGTCCCGTCCTTGAGATTCATTGTTTTGTTTGTTTTGTTTACTCTCTTAGGTGATTTTAATGAGCAGCCAGGATTGAGAAGCAATGGGCTGGAGCTTTTTCACCCTTAGTTTATTCATAAAATATGGAAATAGGGCCCCTTGATAGTAACATCATTCCTGAACTTTTTCCTGGAAATATGTTCAGACACTGATTACTGGAGTCATGAATGCATTTAAAGATGGCAGAAATCACATTAGGTAGAAACGTTAGGGGGCTGTTTTTATCAACATTGACAGCTTCTGGGTTGACTCCTAATACCTTATTTTTTTCCACCTTAATTTCAGTATGGCTTCAACATGGTCATGTCTCATCCACATGCTGTC
>NW_005877984.1:0-8105 GCF_000147115.1 Myotis lucifugus | reverse complement strand
GTTTCCATATTGCACATGTTAAATTAACAACACTTTCCCATGTGGCCCCTGAGACGAAGGCAACCCCCTTTCCTTTGTGTGTAACCCCAGCATAAAGACTGACAGGAACAGATGTTCCATTCACGAATTCTGGAGCTTGGCAGTTGATTAAGGGTCCTGAGATGTGGCATGAGTGAAGGCAGATCATCTTGGCTGTCCATCCTGTCATGTGGATGGAAAAAATGTGCTGGGTGGAAGTAAACAGCCTTCAGGATGCTGGGCTGGCTGGGAGGGTGGTCTCCAGGGTGAGTGGGGGAGCTGACCTTTCCCCCACCTCTCAGACCTGTCTTTATTAACGACCTTAGGGAGTGAGAAGGAACTTGAAAATGAAATTCACAGATGACTCAGAGTAGAGAAATCTGACAAACACCAGCGTAAGCAAAGGAACAACCTAAAGGCATTAGGAAAATGGAAAAGGCAGGGACAAAATGCGAATCATCATGGAAAAATGCAAATGGATATGTCTGGGGCTAAATAATCCACAAACCAGATATCCATTGGGCAGGGAAATGTGGAGCATATGAAGAATAAAAGTCTGCTGTAAAATGGTTGCTTCTGACAGTTGAAGACACCAAAGTGCAGCGGTGGGCAGGGAGGGAGTGGGCTTGAGAGATGGGTGGTCCTTACAGAAGGCCTCCTTACAGGGTGAAGAGACCTCCTTCCAGGCCCTGTTCCGTCTTTCTCCTCAGTTAGCGCATTTGCAGCCCATTCGAATGTCCGGGGTGGCTGGTGAAGTGCCTTCCCTGCTGGCGCAGTGCACTGTGTCTATAGAGTAAGCAAGTAGCATTCCAACCACCAGGCATCTGCCATGGAGTGCGCTTTGTAGGCTGTATTCTTTTTCTTTCCTTTCTTTCATCTTTATTTTTATGACTTTTTTTTTCTTTACAAACTAGATTTCACCTATCAAAGACCATTTAGACTATTCTTAAGGAAAAAATGAGAGAGCGAAAAAGAATTCCTATTAAGGAACAAACATGACCTATTTATGTCATGGAGAGTAACACATTTGGGATAATTTTGTCTCTGCTGTTTTGATTGGAGAAATTTGTTACCCAAACCTTTCCTTTTAACTCCACTTGTAAAACTTCAACAATTACAAACTGATGATGACCAGAGATTCTCACATTTTCCAAAACAGCCAGCATGTTTATTACTTTGGAATTGCTCTGTTTTGGAAAGTCCTGCCTGGGACCCTGCTGAGGTGTCCTGTATTGATGTAGCCTTCAGAGGAGAATTCTGAGGAAAACCAGAGCCCTCCGCGCCTTTCCTAATATAGTGGTTAGAGGCCCTGGCACACGCCACTCTCCCGCAAGGTCCTCGTCCTGCTTCGAGCAGCTCTTCCATTTGAAAAGCTAGGCCAGAAGTCCAGGCCTTAGGCCTGTTGACTGCAATCATTCAAGGACGAGAATAGCAGTGCCGATTCCTGGGAACACTTTTTATCCTCCGACTGGGTTATCCAGAGGAATAATTCCAAATATATAAGCTGAAAGGGCCTCGTTAAGCCTGCATAATTGGAGAACACGCTTCTCACTACAACAGGAAACCGTATAATAAGATTCTTTTGGTTTTGTTTTCAGATCTTTTTGCATCTTCCTTTAATCATAGTAATTCTCCACAGGGCAGCAGATCGGAATCCCCTGAGGAGCTTGTTAATAGCTTGGGACTTGACGCCATCCAGGACAGGGCTGGGGAGTGGGGGGAGCCTTGTGGTCAGATGTGGTGGAGAGGAGAAAGGGAGACAGCGTGACCATGTGTAACTGAAACTTCCAAAGCTATTTGACCTTCCCACTGCTGACCTGACCTCAGCCAGTAGAGAAATATCAGGGTGCAGCTGGAGACACTGTTTCTGGAAGCCTGGCTTTAAGGATCACTTCTAAGTCATCGTCTAGTTAGGTGTCAGAGGAGGAAAGCTGTTGTCACCTGGCTCAGCTTTCTTGCTTCTCATGCCCACCCTCTTGTGATAACCCTGGAAGCCCATTCTTGATCAGTGACTGGGCTGGCCCAAGCTAGGATGGCCTACCAGGGCTGGGGCTAGATTGAGTTGAGTGTGGAAGAAGAAGAGAAGGTGGGGGTTTACCTCTAGGAAGCCAAAATCTGTTGTCAATTCCAAGAGGCCAGAAATAAGAGGCAAAACCAAGAGGACCTGAATAAGGGTAGACACTGCAGTAAATGTGGGAATGAAGTAAGAGATAAAGAGGATTGCTCTGAATGGTGAAGGAAAGGTTAAAGCTCAGTTTTGTGTTTTATAGTGAGCGTGCTTTCTTTGTGTTTTCCAGTTCTTGGCTCTGGAGTGCTTGGGTGGGCATGTCTAATTTAGAAGTTCAGGGTTAAGACAACTGCAGCTGACTTCATCTCTTGGCTGAAAGCCCAATTCTGCTTCTATAGGTCCCTCTACATAAGGCCTGTCTGATAGAAAGCTTTGGACTCCCAGGAGGAAAGAAGTGGGATGTCCAGCAGGGTCTGTCCCAGGTGGCCCCATATCCATCCAGTGACCCCTCTAAGGTCAGAGTTCACAGTCCAGGCCAGAATGAGTCGACCTGAGCTACCTGGGCTCCCAAAATGGGTGATTAGCTGGGAAGAATGTGGGAGCCAAGAAGGTTCAAATGTCCCTGGGAGCTGACAGTCATTTGGACTGAAGTGTGGTCAGGAGCAAGATGATTGTGGGAGGAACCAGTCAGGAAAAGGTGGAAGCTGGGACTGTGATAGGCCTAAGAGGTTGAATTCAGCATCCAGCTGGAGGCTGCTCCGTTCCCCATTATTTTTCTCAGTTCACTTGTAGGTGTTTCTTCTCTCAAGGTTAAAAGCATTAATGATGGCTCTTGACAGATTGCTGTGCTTTTATTTTTTTCTCCCAGAGAGGAGGTAACCCTGGGTGCCAGTCTCAAACATCATTTTGTCTTACTTTCAAAATGTCACGTATGGCCCTGGCCAGTTTGGCTCAGTGGATAGAGTGTTGGCCTGCAGACTGAAGGGTCCCAGGTTCGATTCTGGTCAAGGGCATGTACCTTGGTTGCAGGCACATCCCCAAGAGGGGGTGTGCAGGAGGCAGCTGATCAATGTTTCTAACTCTCTATCCCTCTCCCTTCCTCTCTATAAAAAATCAATAAAATATTAAAAACAAAAACAAAAAACAAAATGTCACCTATGGTTATGCTGATGTTTTATTTATATTTGTTTCCTTACTGAGTCTTCCCCCTACACTGGAACGTTATCTTCCTGGAAGAGGACCTGGGACGCGTTCCCCTCCGTGTCCCTGGTGTAGTGCGCAGTGCCTGACATGATTGGCTCTTCATGATGTTAGACACGTGGCCCAATGCCTGGTGCTGTTACCTGTTCTGAACAAGAACTGCCTCCGTTCAGTTTGAGGTAGCGCTGCTCTCCCTGGACAGAAGGTGGCTTACAAAATGGACATGAGAACTTTAAACTACTTGCTTCTCCTTAGCTCTGTATTTATTAGTTAATGGTTTTTGTAATGACTCGAGAGACTCTCTGCTAATGACTGTTTTCCAGAGACAACAATGACCTGGCGGGAGTGTTTTCTCCCGAGCTTGTATGTCAAAAGAGGGCTTTGATGACGTCTAGCTTGGCACTTCCTCTGCCGGGTGAGCCTTTCCCTCTTTCAGAGGCAGCAGGTGTGGTGGGTTTGAGTGCAGGCTTCTTAGGTTCAGTCCAGGCTCTGCTTCTTACTGTGTGATGGCTTGACCTTTGTCTTCCATTCCCTCAGCTGTAACGTGAGAACAGAACACCGATTTCTAGGATTGGTTGTGGAGATTAAATGAGCTAATAGGTGTAAAGCACTGGATCACAGAAAGCACAATATGCATTAGCTCTTGTTTTCATTAATGTGACAATTATGGGAAATATGAGCTTTCTAACGAAAGTCATTGTCATACTTACAACTGTTACGTATTGAAAAGGTTTTTCATGATGCCCTACACTGCCATTTATGTGTATTTGTTTTGTAGCCTTTATGTCACTGGGTGAAAATACATTAAATAGGAACAACGTCAGAGTTACTATAGCCAGGAAAGCTATTTAGTGGCATGACCTAAAAACTCATGGTGTTTCTTTTTACTTAGTAAGGGAAAATCCCTTTCCCAAAATCCCTCACCCTTGTATGACCCCCTCCTTTGAATATGGTTTGGATCTGGGACCTGCTTGTAAGCAGTAGGATATGGCAAATGTGAAGGAATTTCACAAATGTAACTAAGGTCCCACATCAGTTGACTTTGAGTTAAAAGGGAGATTACCTGGGTGGGCCTGACTTAACCAGGTATACGTCCTTAGAAGAGGGACTGGGGCTCTCTCTGAGGTGAGAGACTCTTCTGCTGGCCTTGAAGAAACAAGAAGTGCTGGGGTCCAGCCCCCGGGGTCCAGGGGTTCCCAAAGGTGTGGACGGAGTCAGCGAAGGATGTTTTACACAGAGACAGCGTTCAGAGTGGATCTTCCCTGTGCCTGGCTGAGGCCACAGAGAAAGATCCGGAGGCAAGCTGAGCCTTTATTTTTATAGTCAGAGATAAACAAGGTAGTGGTTACCAAAGTTACACTGTTCTTGTGAGTTTCACTTGTTTACACTGTTCTTGTGAGTTTCACTTGTTTTCTTGTTGCACTTCCCTCAGCCCATTAGCTTCCCAGGTAAGATCTAGGGAGCGTTATAAGGTCAAGCCTAATTATGCTAAGAGGACTGTGCCCTCTAAGCTGGGAATTGTTTGTGACTTTGCCCACAGGTCAGTCTGAGGCTTAACCTTATATCAGCTCCCCACAAAGAAGCTATGAGTTTCATAGCTGCAAGAAACTAAATTCTGCCGGTCCTCATTCTCGGCTGGGGAGTGTGGAAGTGGATCTTTCCTGAGCTGAGCCTCTGAGGGGAACGTAGCACAGCTGGTGGCAGCCTGGTGCGCTCCTGAGCAGAGGACCCAGCTGAGCCGTGTCCACTCTCCTGATCCATAGAAACCGAGACCATAAATGTGTGTTGTTTTAAGCCTCTACATTTGTGGTCATTTGTGATAAACCAATAAAAACTAATGCCCAAAATACTGATTATCTGAAATAATAAAACAAATAACATCCTTGGGAAAATAATGATACATATTTTTATCTTTTTCTAGTGGTTATTAAAATTTCAGGAAAATGTAAAAATGGAGATGAAAATTGTGTATTTTTCCTGAAGCTTCAGCTCTGGCTTTACCTCATCTGAGGCAATCCTGAGTTAATCCTGCTCTAAGAGTAGAAGTATGAAATAAATTATATGCTTAATTATATTGAGTATAAGACTGTATGCAGAGAGATAAAAAGAAAATACATTTATAAGAGTAATGATTTTAAAAAGCCTAATACAGATCAAATTAGGAAATGACACCTCTCTCCCCCCTGTCCCCCACCAAGGTGGTCTGCAATCCTTCTTTTTATTACACATGTATAGAGATCATAGCCAGGCGAGAGCACAGGTACGGGAAAAAATACTTAGAGAGAAAGCTTTATTCTCAAGCAAGACCACCAATGAATATTTTAAAAGTACTATAGAAAGTGAGCAGGCTCAGGATTGTATTGTGAAACTGTTGTAATCAGTTAATAAATATGACATTAAAAACGAATTTTGAAAATATATATAGAACTCTTGCAACTCAATAATAAAAAGAAAAAACCCAATTTAAAAATGGGCAAAATATTTAAATTGACATATTTCCAAAGATATACAAATGGTCGATAAATATATGAAAAAAAAAAACCACACACACGCTCAACACTATTAGGGAAATGCAAATCAAAACCACAATGAAACACCACCACACACACACTAGGATGACCATAATAAAAAGACGGACAATAAGAAACATTGGTGAGTATGTGGAGAAATAGGAACCCTTATACGTTGATGGTGGGAGTGTAAAATGGTTTGGAAAACAGTCTGGCAGTTCCCCAAAAAGGTAACACAGAGTTACCATATGATCCAGCAATTCCACTCCCAGGTATATATACTCTAGAGAATTTAAAACATATGTCCACAATAAACTTTCACAAGTAGCTTTTATAGCAGCACTATTCTCTACAGTCCAAAGTGAAAACAATCCAAATGCCCAACAACTGATAAATGGTAAAAAAATGTGGTATATCCATACAACGAAATATCATTCAGCCATAAAAAAAGAATGAAGTACTGATTCATTCTACAATATGGATAAATCTTGAAAATATTATTATAAGTGGGGAAAAACAGATGTGTCAGGCTACAGATGTTATGATTCTATATAAATCAAATGTCCAGAATAAGCAAATCCATAGAGACAGAAAGTAGATTAGTGGATTCCACGCACTGAGGGAAGAGGAGGACAGGACATGATTGCTAATGGATATGGAGCTTCTTTACATTCTGTAATTAGTAGTAATAACTATATCACCTTTTGAATGCCCTAAAAACCACTGAATTGTACATTTGCAAAAGATGTATTTTATAGTGTCTGAATTATATTTCAACACAAAAAAAGTGGATTTTGAGTTACTACCATTTAAGGCTCTCAACATGGAGGGGAACGGGTCTAATGCAGATGGCATAAACATGAACAGCAAGAGTCAATGAGAGAAGGTTTAGCAGAGGCGGCAGAAGTTTAGATTGAAGTGATTGATAGTTCCTCTATTCCTCATCCAGACCAAAGGTTTCTCCCCAAACCTCCAAGAGCTAGAATTGGGCAGGCCCCAGATCAATGTCCTAGTTGGCCATTACCATTGTAACCTGTGATGGCTGCCACCCCTCACCCCTACCTGGGAATGCAATATGTTTCCTTTTGTCTTTCCCAGTTTGCATCCATCATCATATCCATCCATGGCAGGATCTGTTTAGGCTTTAGATGTTCAGTGTACTAGATCTGAATCACAATTTAAACATGTCTTGGGTTTAGTAAGAAATCAAAAGAACATCACATGCATGAAGACCTGTCATGTTTCCTTATTGTCCGGGGCAGTATTACTTTGATTTCATCGATGAATCCTTCAAATTCTAAGTGATTTTCTTCTTAAATGTGTCTTTGTTGATTTGGAGAACCAATAAGTATTTTAAAATTAAACACAAGAAATTGGGTATTCACTGTGAAATAAACTGTACATGGTCCATACTCTCTATAAGCTTTTGGGTTAGTTAGGGGGTTAACTCACAGATAATAATTACACTAGGCATCATGTCACACACAGTGCTGTAAGGTAACACTTACTGTCACTCAATAAAGCTATAGTGGCTAAAGGGCAGGAACCTTTGAACTAGACAGTGGCGGCTAGGGAAACTCCTCTGAAGAAGATATATTTGGGATGAATCTTGAAATCTGGATTTGACTTAGATAACCAGAGAGAACAGAAAGGGAACTCCAGGCCAGAGGAATGGCAGACATGAAAATATAGAGGCCAGAGCGCTCACAGCAGGCCCTGGGAGGCATGATTTGAGCAGCTTGTCAAGGAAGATTTGCTTTGGGAAGTAATGAGCTTGAATTTCAAAAAGGGACGGGAAGGGAAGGGAACCCTTATTTTTTGAGAGGAAGGCACAGTGGGAGGCATGTTTTGTTACTTCTCTTGTGGGTTTGAAAATGGCCTGGGAGTTTCACCCCCTTAGTTAGCTCCTCTCTCTCACAGCTTAGAGGAAAATGAATCTAAAGCTTCCTGAACCCTGGAATTAGCTACAGTTCAGCAGAGAAGACTTCCCTGCCTCCCTGAGAAAGCCTCAGGCAGCACAAGCAGAGCACTGTCTAATGCTCATGATGATGTATGTTAAAAGCTTTCTTTGGAAAGTCTTGGACTGTGGTGGTATATGAACCCAGTATTTATTCTATGATGCAGTTGTCCTCGCACAGGATGCCCTTGATTACCAGCTTTGCCCACAATGATGCCATGCATACCCGTTGGTGTGGACATATAGAACAGGTTTTCAGCACTGCTGGTTTACAACTGGCTGCCAGTCAAATTCGCAGTCCAACTCATGCACAGGCAGCTTCACAAATCCCAGACAGAACAGCTTTGTACCTTCTGCTTCACCTTGAAAGAGAAATGAACCTTTTATGGTCTTTCTTGGCTTCAGTTCTTGG